>NW_009610437.1:99406-153975 GCF_000690535.1 Cariama cristata
CTTTCCCTCTTGCCCTATCTGCAATAGGAAGATAAGAGCGAGGTGGAAAGGTCTCGCATCCTTATTATATGCAAAAAGTAAAAGTATTTGTACAGGGCTGGGTGCCTTTTTAAGGACCAGCTTAAAATACGTAATTGCTTTATCTGCTGATACACAGAGGATTGTGCTATCTAGGCCACACAGGTGGGGAAAAAGACTACTTGGAAAACTGCTTAAAAAATCTATTTTGCAAGCTCCACAGTGAGCCTTCTCAGTGTGGAAACTTCCTTAACTATTTCTAATGGCATGAAACTTCCAATCTCTCCTGTCAGCTGAAGGCCACCAAAGTGCAGTGGAAGTTGACACAGCAGAAGAGTGTGGCTTAGGCAATACTTTGCCACAAACACCCTTCACCCAAAGTTTGTGGATGTTTTACTAAAATATGGTGACCTGAGACTCATGCAGCAGGTGTGGATTTGAGGAGGCAGAAGAAAAATTTTCAAGGAGCATCTCATACAGGCATAGTAGTGGGAGCCACCAAAAATGGCACAGATCTAGATACAGAGAGGACAACACAGTGTGCAATTCTCTCCAGAGCAGTGGCCAAGAGGAGACCAGCCCTGTCTACCTAGATCCAACTTCAGTAACACTGGAGGAGAAAATACAATATAAGAATCCTACTGTTGTAAGGGTTAAAGGGCCTGAAATTGCTATTCTAGCTCAATGCAGAGTTAACTGTGAGGACAGGATAGATATAATGGATATTACGGAGCCTTCTTCTCAAACCTCAGCCACTGTTGATGGTACGCACACTGTTGATTTCCTACCCACAATCCTGCCTTCTTGTAGTACAGAAACAAGGAGACAAGCAGAAAAATTTGCTTCCTCCACTCATGCCACTTGTAGGAAAAGCAAACAAGGATAAAGGGATGGGACTGAGTGGAGATGAGAAAGGTGGGAGCAGATGGTAGGAGAATCCCAGTGTTGTCTGTATGGCCCATCTGTATGGCTGGCAGTCTAGCTTTGGGTTGAAGCAAATTACAGTGCACTTTGAGTAGGAAGATGCAAGAATGGGAGAAGCCACTTGGCCCATATTTTGACCCCTCAGGCAGTTTGGATTTGGCTGTGGTGTCCGTCATATTCCTGTTACAAGCAACCTGAGTTGAGGACCCAGAAGGAATAACCTCCTTCTTAGCAGGGATATTCTGAAGTGTCTAACAGGTCACTTTATTGTTCACACATAGCATCTGCCATGGCATTACATACGAAGGGAACTTACAAGGATGGAAAAGCCTCCAGCCAGGAACCTCATCCCACTTCTTTGCATGGGGATATTTCGTGCAGAATAGGTAGTGCTAAATCCCCACTATAAAAGTGATGACATGGAGAAAGGAAACTTCAGCTAACATTTAGTTGAAGCTAAACATGGGTATCAGCAAATTCAGCTGACCTCTTCTCACACTGTTTCCAAAAGCTGTTAGAGAAGGTGGACTTGTCCTTCCCTCTCGGAAGTAGATAAACAGAAAAACGCCTTGTCCCACTAAGACATCTGTAGCTATAGAGATGGCTTTGGACAGTGACAAAGATGTACTTCCCAGATTTTTCTTTGAATTTTCTTCTTTGACGGCCTCCCCTCCTAGAATCACAAAATAATTCAGGTTTGACCAGGACCTCTGGAGATCTGCAGTCAAACCTTCCTCTCAAAAGCAGATCCAGTTAAATCAGGTGGTTCAAGAACTTGTCTCACTATTTGAAAGTCACCAAGGACAGAGATTACTCAACTTCCCTGGACAACCTGTTCAAACATCTGATCACCTTCATGTGGAAAAAGTTAAAAAAATATTTGTTTGTCAGCTTTTATTTTTTAACCACTTTGCACCTATTATACAGTTTATTCTCTTATAGACTGGCAATGACAGTGACTGCAAACCTGAAGCTACCACAGTGGTAATCTTGTTAATTCCATTAGAAATATTCAATTTCTAAAGATATTTTTAGTTTCTAGGAAGGCTCTATGCCTCACTTCACATAATGTAGTTATCCCAACAGGTTTATATCTGAGGACAAGAATTACTGTGCACATCAGCAAATGTTTTTTTTTTGTCCCACCTCTAAAAACAGAATCAGCTTTATCTGCCAGTTTTGTGGCATTCTATGCTTTTCCCAAATCCTTCTGACAAATTATCACACAGCAATGCCAACCATGCACTAGATCCATGTCTAATGAAACACATAGCATACTTTAATATTTTCAACTAAAGGACAGGGTGCTGGAAATTAATGTATATAGTGGAGGCTGCAAGAGTTTGAGTATATCATCTATTCCCATCCTGGGTCCATTTTCTGGAAAAAATGTATCATTAAGGAAAAAAAAGTAATAAAACCATGCAACTACTAAAGGTTATTTCTATTCTATTTATCTCAATGTCCTTTACGAATATCGGTCAATCTCATTAATTTAATTGTATAAACGGGCAATATAGACTGATATAATCTATCAAACTCATGTAAATCCAGAAAAGATGTAAGATTACTTTACCACATCTCAGCCCTGTGGTCTCCACACCAGGCCACACCACTGCCCTTAATTTTCTGCTGCAGAGCAGGATCCAAAACTGAAATGTGATCATAGAGAGAACAAACCATGTGGGATACAAGTGTGAACTAACGGCACGGTGGGATGACAATTTCTGATCCTCTCCTGTGTCCCTTTTTCATAACAATAGGAGTGAACCTTGACATGGATCAGTAAGTGGCTTCATTTTGTAGCACGTTTATTTTGCAGTCTGGGTACCTTGAAGCACTACCAGCAGAAGAAGAAAATGTTGATTTCTTAGTAGGAACCAATAAAAAACGTGGTAACTAGTGCTCATTTGACCACTCCTTAACAAAAGGAACCACAACACTTCCCATGAACAGTGCTGGTACTGGCTCGGGGAAAATATTCCTAACTAGACACATTCTTTCCCCTCACTGAAATTCAGCTATGTCAAGAGCTCCAACAGCTTGAGAAGCATCATTAATAAAAATGATCAATTTCTGCTGCTGTTCCTTGTCTCCATCAACCCCCTACTTGTAGTGAGCAAAACAGATTTCACTTTTATAGAAGATCTTTCAAGCTCGGGGTCTTTGAGGACATGGCACCAGCAAAACAATAGCCTTGATTCAACAGATGCCTTACAGGGGTTCCCTGTGTGTTTATTATGGAAGCTCAACGTGCCTGGTGTGCAACCAAAGATTATTTTTCTTCCAAAGGCCAGACTTGCATGGAATTCTGTTAATTAAATGCACTGTAGAAATGTCAGCCTTTACCCCTCTATATACATAGCATCCTTTGTCCTTCACGTAATGATTTTAAAGTGTTCTGCAGATATCATTTGATAGAATAATAAGATATTATTATTGAATCTTTATGTCTCCTATCGTCCCAGAAGCACTGACCTTGCTTTCACAATACAGAGGTCTGTCTACCAGGCTAATCACACTGACAACCGAGTACCTCAGAGGAGATCCTTATGTGGCAACGTTTCTGCAGGAACTCAAAACTGGCCAGACATACTAATACGATCCATTTATTACTCTTGTGCATTTCTACAAGGTTATAAACCAATTCCTATTTCAAATGTAAATCCCCACCCTGGTGGCATGCAGGGAGGTGCACGGTTCAGATAAGTCAAATTCCCCCCAGTTGTCAGGGTTCCCCATACAAGTAGCAGTGGATGCAATTTACTATCAGATAGTAACCACGGGGATCCAAGATGAATGAATCCCCTATTCACTCTTTTCCAGCAGATACCTAGTGCTGATTAATGTCTTTGAACTACTGAATCAGAATGGGAATAACCCTTCATTTATGTCCTTCACTTTCATTTGCTAGGACAAAACATTGACACTGTATGTTTTAGCCATGGACAACCAGATATTAGCACACCTTCCCATAAATATTTTTTTTCTCTTGACTGGATATGTTGTAGAGACATATCCATAAATATCCATGCACACAGAAGGGTATATGCAATACATCTAGCAGGGAATGGTTACCCTCAGCGCAACACCAATTTTTAATATAATCTTGGCTTGTTTCCATAGCTGTCAAAAAGTCTAGCTTAGGTTAATAGGTCTCTTAAAAAGTACAATTTGTGGCAACTGAGTTTTCATACCTCTTTTTAAGAAAGTCCCGGTACTTGTGAGGGCTTTTTCTTCCAGGAATGAGGTATTTTAATAACTGCCGAATGAATTGTGATACAAAAGCTCCTATCTAGAGATATGCAGATATTTCATAGCATCCTCAACATCCTTGGCATATCAATACATCTGAGAAAATGTCCAACTGTTTCACTTTACCGCTCAGAGGCTTTTCATTTCTTTTCTGAAAGGAAATCTAAGTGTTCTACTATTGCCTCACCACACTTTTCATTTGTCCTGAAAAACCTAGTTTCCTCCCTTTAACACAGTGAAGATGTCTAGGCTATAGTTTCTTTTATTGAAATATCTCTGGGAATCCCCAAAAGAAAAAGAAAAGAGGCTTGATATAATGACATTATTGCTATACCAATCTCTACCAAATCAGTCAGCTACAGTCGGAAATCTAGACATCTCTTAAAATACATTTATTTTAATAAAGACATACAAAGAAAAATCTGTCTGTCACCGTTACGTGTATTTTCAAGAACTTGCCCAAAGCTGCAAGAATTCAGGCTCATCTCATTACTATATAAACACAATAATCTGAAATATGTAATTACAGCCTGGACCAAGGGAAGAATACAAACACATGCTTGTTGTTTAAAACCAAAGGAGAATCAGTACATCCTTGAAACATAAAGCTATACTTTGAACCCTGTCTGAGTAAAGACATTTTTCTGTGCTGGATTACAAATCCAGAATTGTCATAGGACTCTTAGCCTCATCCTTACAAGTCAGTCTTTTACACCTCCTGTTTGTTTCTGTACTTTGAAGTACAGAGTTCCTGACTTGAAGTTGTAGAAATAAATTTAATTGTGTTTCAAAATCTTTATCTATGGCTAGTTAAAGTCTTGGTATATATAGCACTTTAAGGACACTTCATATTTCTATTGATTTTCTTTGTTTCTCTTTGAAATACTTAGGGATGTGTACTCATTTGTAAAACTGAGGTACAGTATCCTCTGGTTGACAAGTTCTATTTATTATTTGTTAAGCACAGATAATGTTTTATGGGGGATAATACAGTTCTAAAAGGGATCTTATGCAGCATATTTAGATGAGTCAGAAGTAGTAGATCCACATGATACTGTAAAATCAGTGGTGGTTATGCTCATTCAGCAAAAATATTGGTGGAAGTTAAGATAAAGTTGTCAATTTGGAAGTCAACACACAGTTTGTATTTGTTGGGGGAAAAAAGTGTTATCTTTGCTTGTACTGGGAGTGTAGAAAAGTAAAAAAGTGAGTGTTGGTAGGTATTTGGTGAGTTGGAAATGCTGGGGAAACACAGAGAATGGAGTCTCTGTAATAAAGAATAAATTATGCTAAGTAGTATACGAGCTGCCATGAAATTATATTTAGGCTATTTCTTGTACTTCAAATGAACTTCCAGAACAGCACATTAACATTGACAATAACATTTATTCAATCTTCAGGAACCTGGGATCATTTCTCATCTTGATTCAATCACTTTGGTTAAAAATATTAACTTTGTTAATAGTGGAGAAAAAAAAAGGTTTTCCAAATGATCACTATTTATTAGACAATAAATCTAAAACAACACTGCAAATAGAATTTAATGTTTTTTACTCTTTTCATTTCTTTAACAAAAAACAAGGATGGAATCAAGAGACAAATAATGATACTTTTAAATATCACAAGGAATAGCTTGATTTATCAACTCCACTTAAATATAAACACACATTGAAAGAAAATGTTAAATGTATAATTCCCACATCCATGATAGATTAAGAGTTTTCTTTCTTTCTGTCATTTTTACAAATAAATCTAAAAAACAAGGGTAGTTTACTTACATATTTCAGATCCTCATCTGTCTAAGAATAGAAAGCACTCAAGTCATGTGTCAGAATAACTCAGGTGGTCTCTTCTCAATCCCCTTTTTGTGTTCACCATCCACAAAAATCAGTGCGCCACTGCAATGGTCCAGCCATTCTCACTACAGAAAAGGAGCCAGGTGTTTGGTGTCAGAAAAGACTGGCATGGTTTTGTAAATGTTGTTTGCACGGCAGCTGTCAGGATTGTCCATGTAGGATCCTTCGTAAGTTCAAAGACCCAGATTCCCCCTATCTGTGAGAACTTATCTAAAGTAGAATCGCAGAATCATCATAGAATTATAGAATCATTTGGCTTGGAACTCTTTAAAGGTCATCTAATCCAACTCCCCTGCAATGAGCAGTGACATCTTCAACTTGATCAGGTTGTTCAGAGCCCCATCCAACCTGACCTTGAAAGTACCTACATCAGAAACATGTTCTCCCTAGGCTACCATGTTGTCAGACAGCACCTGGTATGTGTCTTTATGTCTATATTGGTATGGAGAAAAGGATATCTTCCCTCATATCTACAGGACAGCCATGCCCAAGCTGCCTTCCTATGCCTTGATTTCCTCAGGAATCTGGGCAACCAGAACAGAGTTATACCATGTTCCAGGCTTGTTCTTATCCAAGAAATATAGAGAATGTCACAATCCAGGGGTGGCTTCACAGTTTAGATGTGGTCTTAAAGGCAGGATATTGAGCAATTGTACACCAAATATGATGTACTTCAAGCTGAGCAGAATGAAATTGGAGCTAGGTTAGTATGTATATATATTTAAATTTGGAGAAAGAGAAAATACACTTTCCATGGGACAAAGCTTCTAACAACAATTGTTTGTTGTTTGTTTTTTTTTTTTAGATTTCATGCTTGATGCTGGTAATAAAGCATATTTGCTTATTTTAAGATACCACATATTGTAGTTTTTACAAGTATTTTTAAAAGAAATTAGAGGAGAGAGGCCCCTGTGTCTGACATCTGGATAAGTCCAATTATTTCAGTATATATCAACATACACTAAAAAATTACTGTCTCAGTCCCATGGTCGGCATTGTTCAGAAAATTTTCAATGTAGTTTGGTAATGTTCTGAAAATTTTTTAACAACTCAATATTTAATGGGGACTTGAACACAACTCTCAATTTTGTAGACACTTAAATCTGTATGTAAGTTTACTGTGAGGCATGTTTGGGTAATGTCACTCAGTGACAACACTCACAGGTGTAATATGTGGCACAGCAGTGAAAATGAGCCAGTGTATGATCTTGCTAAAGGCCAATAGCTTCTGATAGGTCACAACTAGCATGCCCCTCGGTGTTATCAAAAAATAACTTGAAAAATTGCGACTGCAGCTGTAAGACACAGCCCAGCTCAGCTGTCCACAGAAAACTGTCCAGTGCCACTAGACATGCCCTAGTTATTCTGATTGTCCTTCAGCTGCCATCCAGAAAGACATGGGTTTCCTGCAGATCCTGCATCTTCTCTGCCAGTCTCTTATTTAAGTTTGGGCATCTCAAATGGCTCTGGGAATTTCAAATGTCTCTAAGTTTATAACAAAAACTAAATAACACACTAAATCACAAGTTATGCATCGACAACAGGACTCTGAGATCCCCCCACCTCACTTTTGCTGCTCCCCATATATAACGCCAGCACACGACGCCTTTCCACAAGTACTGCTTCAGAGAATGGGTTGCACATGCCAACACTTTCATGTTGTATGCTGTTTATGCACATGCATGCATGCATGCTCTCTCAGGGCTCGCATTTTTTTTTAAATTAATAGCCTAGTTTTTTTGTAAAAATTAAAGCAATGGCAATTCCAAAAACCATTATGTTTTGACTGTTAGGAACTGACATAAATGGATTCCAGTAGAGATAATGCTGTAAATGTTGATCGTGTTACAAGTTGGCCCACCTACTGCCACTTCAGGAAGCAGAGGTTTAAATATAAATCTCCTATTTTTAGCTGAGTTAATATTAGAACTGAAGGCAGAGATGTTCAGCTGGGGTAAATAGTAGCTTCGCTGATGCAAGTGGCACTATGCTGATTTACAGCAGTGAAGGAACTGTCAGAAACAGTACATCTTCTCTCCACCAACAGCTCCATTAATGTATTTATAATATTAATTGAATAAGGACAAGAAAAATGACAACACAAAGAAAAGTTGAGATTATTCGAAGGCATCTGGTAAGTCCTGACAAACTTCTGTGAGTAAATGAATGGAAATGTAGAGTACGTGTCTTAGCCCACTGGGCTGCTTCGAATCCGAGAGTTAAAATCTGCATGTTAAAGAACTATGTGTTTTGTTCACAAAGAGCAGTATATTCCAGACATAATTAAAATCAATAACATTGGTATTTGATACCTCTTGATGATTAAAAAAAAATTAAACAAACAAAAACCAAACAAAAATTCAAGGTATTAAATGAAAATATTTTTATATACTCCAAGCATTCATTTATGTTTTCTTCTTGAAGCTGCAGTTCCTGGAGAATCATGAGTAAGTAAGAGTATTCTTAAAAATAAGAGCAGAACTGTCAGATTTTGTTACTAATTTGGAAATAGGAGTTGTGTATTAGGAAGAAAAATAGAACAAAAATGCTATAATGTTTAAAACTCACAATTCTAAATACCTTAATTTATCTTGAGTTATTAAATATTCTAGAATTGGGTATTAATTTTGGGTGACTACTCCATAGCACTTGGACTTTGTAATACTATATAAACAAAATTACAAAAATCTAATAAGTTCAACCCAAGAGGAACGTTACTACTTCTCCAAAAATCCAACTAAAGGAGCCAAACTTGTGTTTTCTTTTTAAATTACTTTCTCTATCTTTAGCTTAGGTGTTTAAAGACTCCATAATGAAGCATAGCACAGAATAAAGCATAGGAGGGCTGAGACCAATGGCTTTAGGGAGATTAAGGGTTGCAGAGCTGCTCGCTTTTTGTAACATTAACCTGCCCAGGAAAGCAATTCCCTCCACAACCCCCATGCCCAATCCCAATAAGTGGAGACATATGGCAGTTCTGTGATACAGAGAACACACTGTGGTAGTTTTATTGATACTGGGACTGCTTCTTAGCCAGTAAAAGTCTTCTCTGCTCAGCTATGAATTGAACCCATTTACTCTTGGCAAAGGGAGAATAGTCATAAAGGTTAATGCTGCCCGTGCAGTAAGATTCCTGCTCCGAATTGCCCTTCAGAGGTGCTTCTCTCCACTGACTCCAGGGAGATGTGCTGATTAAATTCAGTGGGATTGATTTGTAATGGTGTGCTTTGGATTTTGCGAACAGCTGGTCCATAATTCTCAGTTGTGAATGTATTGATAGAAAACCATCAGAAGTACCAACAAGAATGGTGCAACCTGTGCACGGCCAGCACCGTCTTCTCATCTGATGGAATGTCGAGATGAGTAGAACCTCTCCCTACCTACCTCTTCTGCCTGTCCATTATCTATCTGAGGAGGGTAACCATCAAAACCTTTCAAAGTCCAGATTCCAAAGCTTCCACGTTGAATTAATATGAAATTGTTAGCTAACACAAATTACCCTGAATGGGAGAGCTGCTATGCGTCTTGTAAGGACCTTGCAAAAGGGGTTTTCAGCTCAGATTCCTGGCTAAAAGACAAAAGGCGTTGGCTATGTGGCACAACACTGCACGCAAACAGACATACTGTTTCATATTTGCTGCTTTCCTCCTCAGATTTCTCTCCTCCAGCCACCAACTTCTCTGCTAACCTTGAAACTGCGGGGAATTTCATTCTGTGGCTTGTGTTTCCTCCAAAGCAGAACTGCAGAACCTCAGTTCCTCCCTAGTAATTATGTCTCCTTGAGTCATTATTCCCTCTCAGCCTCAGACCACTTCCTGCAATTTCAGAACCACTGAAAACTTTGGTTTCAAATGAACTATTAACCCATGAAGGCTAAACCAGCCTGGATTCACTAGTGTTCCTTAGATGTATTTTCCTTTTCTCCTCTCCCTGAACTTTGGTTGAAACAGAACCGAAAGATTCTTCCTCAGACAGGTTTTGGTCTGTTTTACAGAGCTTATCATCACCTGAATACTGTTTTCTTTTCACCTCCATTTTTCTGCTGCAGACTACTATTTACCAAATCCATCTTTCTTGAAGAATTCTGATGACCTGTAAAAGCTGAAATGCTAGCTGTAAAAACCCTTGGATATATCCACAAATGATTATGTAAGGCTGGAGGCACAAAGCCAGATGAACAGACAACAGACCCATTTATCATTAGTAGGAACAGGCACATTAATTGCCTACGATACCAGTACCGTCCTCCAGCATTAACAAAACTCTTCTTGATCCTGAATGTACCACCAGAACATCCTTTATTAAATAAGATGAATAATACTGAGGCCAAGGGTCACCCTGCTTCAGCTGGGAAAGCTCAATTATTTATGGATGCTTCATTCATTAAGGCACCAACAGGTTACCAAGCCCTGTAAAGAGAGTTTTTTGGTCTACCGAATAAAGGTTATTATTCTACACATATGCGTCTTCTGTATCAGGGAGTCAGCAGCAGAGAAATGAAAACATTTGTGTCCTGTAAAGCTTCTGGACTGGAAGAGGGTGGTTGAACATTGGAACAGGCTGCCCAGAGAGGCTGTGGAGTCTCCATCCTTGGTGATATTCAAAACCTGCATGGACACAACCCTGAGCTGTTGTAGCTGGCCCTGCTTCGAGCAGTGTGGGATGGAATAGATGATCTCCAAGGTCCCTTCCAGTCTCTGTGATATTCTGTGGTTCTGAGTACCTAAGATGAAGCGACACAAGTGGATTCCCAAGTTTCTGTCCCTGGCTCTTCCATGTACTCACACAAAAGCCAAAATACTCTTACTTACAGAGTCACAGACTGGTGGGGGTTGGAAGGGACCTCTGGAGATCACCCAGTCCAACGCCCCTGCCAAAACAGGGTCACCTACAACAAGTTGCACAGGATCGTGTCCAGGTGGGTTTTGAACATCTCCAGAGAAGGAGACTCCACACCACTCTGGGCAGCCTCTTCCAATGCTCTGCCACTCTCAAAGTACAGAAGTTCTTACTCATATTCAGATGAAACTTCCTGAGTTTCAGTTTGTGCCCGTTGCCCCTTAATCTGTCACTGGGTACCACTGAAAAGAGTTTGGCCCCATCCTCTTCACACCCACCCTTAAGGTATTTATAAGCATTGATGAGATCCCCTCTCAGCCTTCTCTTCTCCAGGCTCAAAAGACCCAGTTCCCTCAGCCTTTCCTCATACGGAAGATGCTCCAGTCCCCTCATCATCTTAGTTGCCCTCCGCTGGACTCTCCAGTAGTTCCCTCTCTTTCTTGAACTGGGGAGCCCAGAACTGGACCCAGCACTCCAGATGTGGCCTCACCGGGGTAGAGTTGAGGGGGAGGACAACCTCCCTCTACCTGCTGGCCACACTCTTCCTAACGCACCTCAAGATACTATTGGCCTTCTTGGCCATGAAGGCACATTGCTGGCTCATAACTGGCCACTGTTGCCAGCTGCTTCACCATGGAGAGAGAAATCTCATCTTGAGAGATTTTGATGTCAATTTTCTTGTGTACTTACCAACTAGGCATGTGAAGAAGGAACCAGTGGTCATTGCTTAATATTGCACCTTCACAATTCCTTGCATTTATGTGAACTTGTCTGCAAAACGAGAACTACTTGACTCTATGAGGCACAGCTACTATGCAAACATAGTGTATTATTCCAGGCATGCTGGAGTAATGGTTTTGTGTGTCATTTCTGTCACCTTGGTTAGTCCAGATGCAGAGATACGATCCAATAGCTCTGCGTCAGAATGGAGAAAGTAAAACATTGACAATTTTACTGGGGTATCAACCTGTCACCGTTTAAGGCTGGGCCGGCACTTAAAACGGGCGGCAGACGCTCTCTGTTAACCCCCTCCCTCCCCCCAGGAGGGGAAAGGACGGAGAAAAGGGAGAGAGACTTATGGATTGGAAATTAAAACTACTTTAATAATACAATAGTGATGAAAAAAAAAAGTATAAGGTATTAATACTAGTAGTACTAGTAGTGGAAAAGGAAAAGTATACAAAACCGATCCTGAGTGTCCCGATGAGGGTGGGGGATTGCAGCCGCTCGGCCGCTGCCACAGCAGGGCGGGCACCCGGACGTCCCGGACCGGACTGCGCAGCCGACAGGAACCGGATTCAGGAATGCACGGATCGGGGTCGGAGGCAGGAGAGCGAGCAGGGTCCCACAGGCTTTCACCTACTTTTGCTTCAGTTGGCAATAAATGGTTGTGACCCATTTCATTGGAGGAAGAGCTAGAAAGTAATACTCTCATATTTCTGGGGACTCTGAAAGAGCAGCTGGATCAGATCCGTTTTGCCAAAGTCAATGAAATTTTGCACCATCACACAATTTCTACCTGATGGCCACATGTTGCTACCATGACTGCACTTGATACACATGGATTTTGATGTTATCAACCTCCCTCCATATAGCTTGTTGACTAATTATGTGTTGATCCTATCATAAATCACATTTTTCCTCTCCCTTTATCACTTGATCTTTCGATATTGGCAAGAAAGAGAATTGCTGTTTTTTTCTCTCTCCTCAGGGGACTTGGGGACTTTTTTCTCAGAAGGTTAGAAAATTTACTCCATACTTGGAATGAAGCGTTTTGTTTGCACACAACACACACTACTAGGGAATTTTCAGTGATGACACTATGTCAGATTGGCATGCATGCTTTATACCTGTGCAGCCAAAGGAACTGGCAGATGGTTGGTGACAAAAGGAGCATCCCATGGAGCTGCAGAAGAATCATCTCAACAGATCCAAGCTTTCAGAGCCTGAAAGACACTGTACAACAGCCCAACCATAGCACTGCTCAGCATTCAGCCAGAAGCAAGGCAGGTGCTTGAAGTGTTTGCCACGATTCACTGGCTCAAAAGCGCTTAGTCTCCAAGCCAGAAATAAATCCAGCAAATGGGTGTGAGATGCCCTTACAAAGAGATCTAAGGGCAACTGCCTGGTGTAGGACAGCATCTATAACCTTGGCTCTATGACTTTTTGATAGCAAGAGGACAGACTTCTCCAAAATTGTCCCTTCCAGGACTCAAAGTAGGACAGCCTGTGAGAACAAGGGGAAGCAATGAGAAAACATGATGTCAAAGTGACAGGTCCGAGATGGAGATGTGCTACCCAGAAGGTCTCCTTTGAACTTGGGTCTCCAGGGCCACAGCATCTGCCACCTGACAGCATTTAGTGCCAGGGACCATTTTACAGGAGAGATGCAGCGGTTTATGGCTCAGTGCTGCATAAACACATGAGTTGTAAACCTTGCTGATGGGGCTGGGGAGCAGAGAGTCAAGATTGTTGAGTTCAGTATGTTAGACTTGTCAGATCTGGATCAGTTCTGCTCCCTGCTTGACAGCTTCGTATTTCATGTCATCCTACCTCTAGTAGGCAAGTGACATACTTGGAGTTCTGTCTCCCATCTGAACTTGCTAAAGAAAATTCTTTTCTGCATCTTTCCTTCTTCAAGTTCAGTGGAAGACAGTGGAGAAAGGATACAGATCTTTGTGCCGTGCTGTTAATTTATTTTCTTAAATCCTCTTCCCTGTAAACTTCTCCAATATCTGCCCCTGCTCTTACTCAAAATTTCCCATGCTGCAACTGCAACATATTGACATGATTCACAGTTCTTGTTAAGTAATGGTGAACCTGTCCAGAATATGTTGAACCTCCTCCTTCTACAAAAGAAATGGACTGTAGCAAAGATCATTGCAGCTAATCTGTCTCAGGAAGATTCTTCTGCACCTCTGCATTTCAGAAGATGACCTTTATCAGATGTAAAGCCTACAAATATGTTTTGACTGTGTAAGGCGGACTACGGATATTGGATTTGATGTATAAATGTAACAGCTCTTCTGCTATCATACATCAGCCAGTACAGCACAGATGCAATGTCACAGAAAGAAAAGCATAAAGTAGAGGGAGTAAACATAAAAATTGGCTTACAACTTGCCAACGGGGAAGAGGAGCCCAAGTAAAACAATTTATACTGAAGATCCAGTGGAATACTGTGGAGTTAGTCTCCTTAGAGGAGTCAAGGGAAGCCAGGGACAATATTATCTCTCTAAATGCAAACATTGTTTGAGAGAAGCAGTGCTTCTGTGATGAGGCCAGCAAGAACAAGAGAGCCCTTTGCTGAGTAAGCAACTGAGCTTGGTGGTACAGGAAGCATTGTGCTCACTGATGCCCTAGGGCATCGATTTCGTGACTGGGAGACCCTGAGACCTGCTTCAGCTTTCCCATAATAAGTGGCCTGAGTACATTTGTCAAACCTAAGATTTCAGGGCTCAAAGTTCAAAAAGCTACTAGAGGTGAAATCATTCCCCTCCTTCTTCCTTTTCTTGTCCCTTCCAAAAAACCCACTATATTTTTTTTCTTCCCCTTTGACTGAAATCACCTGGGGGTCAATTATCTTTCTGGAACGGAAACCATATGCTGTTTCATGTTCTTGCATAAGGTTAAGCTGCATATGATGAAACCAATCAATTAAATCTTGTGGGAAGAGAAGGGAGGGTGAAGCCCAGCCAGGAGTTAGCGTTCTCATTTACTGACAACCTAATCCAAGGTATCAGACACGTACAAAAATTTGCTTGCCCACAAGGAACACAGGAGAGAAAGTGCTGCCTGTGTCATCGTAAAATGAAGCTGGGGAACATTAAAGTGGGAAACATTAATGTAAACAAGATGGGGACATGCAATGCCTAGGACTGCTAAGAATTGGACTATGGAAAGATTGAATTATTTAAAAAATAATTTTTCTGTGTGGTTGGGGTTTTTTGTTTGTTTGCAGCTTGTAGGCTGCTTTGAACACAGCAGATATCCTGCTGACGTGCGTTCATAAAATCCAGCCTGCTGTGTCGGTCTATGCTTGTCACTTTAGTTCAGGAACAGTCCCTTAAAATGTTGGCCAGAATTTCCAATCTATCTGGCATATGAGGTCAGTTCTTATCATTGTGGATGGTTCTCCTTCAAGGTAGAATATGTATTTTTTTGTGCTGGTCTGGCAGAGATAAAAGAGAAGAAGGGAAAACAGACATGGAAGCGCTCCATTGAATCTCACATTGGTAAAATTCCATGAGCACAAAAATTGCAATTGGAAATAAGATCTACAGCCACACACAAAAAAGGAAACAGTGAAACTCAAGCTAACACTTGTTTACAAACAAATTCTTGATAACCCCTAAACTAATAACTTTGTTGCCTGTATCACTTAATTTCCTTGTCAAAGAGCAACTTTTTCTTTGCCACTGAAAAAGAATAACTGTAAGAATCACCCAATCCACAGCTCTGAAGAGCTTAGGTTGTACCTGGGGTAACATTTCAGTGCAGTTACACTTCTCCAGCATCTAGCATTTGGAAAGTGTGTTACTGAAAAGAAATAGGCACAAACACAGACAGATGTCTACTGTTCTGGCTTCAAATAACCCTTGTGGAGAAAGAGGAGTGTATATATATAGGTGTGCACGTGTGTGGGCATGCATGGGAAAGCAGTGAGCTTTATTTTTACTTTGAATCCCACCTAAACAAAGATCCTAATGTTATCCCCTGGAATGAGGTGGGAAATATGATCATTTGGTTCCAAGACCTGCCTGAAACTACAGTTTTTGTAGCCCTGATTGAGCAGCAGCCAAAGTAAGAGAGATCAGATTAACTGCATTTAGAAGTGATGCAGTGAACTGGTACAAGGAGAAAGTGCTTTTAGTGATCAATATGAAAACAGGGGGCTTTCATCTAACCACAGTGAGGATGGCAAAGAGGAATTTGGGCAATATAATATGGGATAAAAGGGTAGATAGCCTCTTATTTCAATCTAAAGGCTTAATGATGCTTATTAAAAGGTTGTTACTTGGTTTCATGGAAGAGTTACGGCCCTCTACTTCTTTCCTTAGAATGAATGGCCTGACAAGGAAAGGTAAGTTTTTTTAAGTCCTTGGTCCTTGTTAAGGAGGTGCTCTTCTCATTTCTCTGTAACTTTGCCAAAAGATCAGCTCATACAAGCAAACAATTCACACGCATGGTTTTTATTTGTAATAATAAGTTACTACGATTTGATTCAAGTAACAATTGTTAAGATTTAGGTCAGCTTTACCAATGAGTGAGAGCTCTGAAATAACAAACTGGCTCTGTGCTCAAGAAAATGCATTGGACCAAAGTCAAGTCTGGAGGAGACACTTGGAAGTCAATGAACTTCCAGCAGGTGAGCTGGGTGGCACGTATCTGCTGGGGAAATTTTTCCACCACTGCAGCACTTCGTTATAGCTGTCATTTTCCCTATGAATTATTGCTTTGTTGTCAGATTTGCCTCCCCTTCCACTTGAAAACAGTCATCTGGGGAATAGACCATCAACAAAACAAAACCTCCTGGAGGTTAATGTAGCAATGACAACAAAACCAAGGAGCTGGTCTACCTCTTAAACAAGGGGGCAGAACCACATGGTACTTGTTCAGCTACAAGAATCCAATCAGTCTGTATCTGAAAATAACAAGCAGCACTCCTTTTCTGGCACTGGATATCAACAGAGTGTTTTGAACTCACTGTTACTAGATTTTTTTAGACTATCTAGAGTGCTTCAAAGCCTTATAGCTCTTCAGCAGTGACTAGCCAAGACAATTTGGATGGATTAGTATCTCATAAAAAACATCTATTAATTATCTTTTCAATTAATGTTAGGAAAACCCATATGGCCTTTGAATATAAGTAACCTTGTAAGGTGTTGGCATTCCTACAGTTCTATAGTAAAGACACATAGGGCAGAGATATGCCCTGGAAGACAGGAGTCCAGATTGCCCTTCTTCTTGTTAGATGAATTCATCCCATCAGCATAAACTGTCTTTTTGTGGGTTAAAGAATTATCTTCCACTTATTGTAGAACAAACCATGGGAGATTAGTTTAGATATAGTGATCTAAAATTGGATAAACTGGTTCAAACCTGTGAAAAACCATATTGCTCCTGTATTCCACTTGAAGATGTCGTAGACATGAAATGCAACTTCTGAGCTAAGAACCTAGCAATCCAAGACGTAGATTCAAATACTTTTCAAATTGTAAAATGAGGGAAATGTTTTTAAGTTAAGTATTTCCAGACATGTAGAACATGTGAGAGCATTCCTTTAGAAATTAACATGGCGTGGAATCAAGCGATGATCAAATAAATGAAATTAAAGAGCCTTTCCTCTGTTGTCTTCCTTGAATAGTCATTTATGAAACAGAAAGTAAATTCACAAAGAATCTTAAATCACAACCAATCACCCCAGTAAAAATTTTATACTCACTTCATACTGCTCAATGGTTTAAGAGCCAGACCAACTGCAACAGGAGATCAAGTCCAACTTTACTTGAACAAATTGTCCTTTGAATTATGTTGGTGCAGTGCCACAGAAGTCAATGGGATACGACCTTCACAACTAATGAAAGAGGTCCACTAAATTTGTCCTAGTCAGCTTGACTGCAGAGCCACTTTGCACAGTCTATGCACAGCCTCTTGTTCCCTCTCTTAGGATAAGTAAAAAATTTTCAGTTAAGAAACAAGCTAAGGAATGTGAGAGACACCCTTTTACAGCAAATCCACCTGGTAATAAGAAAAACACACTGGAAACTGTAGACCAGACTTACATGAGAACTGATATAACTTGATGAACCTGACTGAAAGTCCTTTCACTGTGAGATCTCTTTGTCAAGGAGCAGATTTAGTACGAGGTGTAGGAGATTGGCAAACATTTTAGAGTGTTGCCCAGTGCAACCCTAGATGTTGCTTGTGTGACTGCAGAGAAATCATGGAGCAGATCCTCATCCTTCGCCTCCTTCCCAGCCAGATCACATCGATCCCAGCCCTCCATATTATAGTGGGGTAAAGTGGGAAGTGGGAAATTCCTGAGATACTCACACCTAAAATTCATGGCATGGCAGACATTCACCCGATGGTTCTGTTAAACACAAATTTGGGAAATGCCTACAGAAATTAATTTGTTTATTCTTTAAGAAACAGATTCACTTAACAAGGGGAAGGAGGGGGAAGGAGGGAGGCAGTAAAAATAATGAAAAATTAGTATAACTATCACCATGTATAGATATTAAAGCAGATTAACGGATTATGAGATAAAAAAGCAAATGGAGCTTCCATAGTTTAAGGTTCTAATAGCATTAAGGTTCTATTTCCTCTAAACTCGTTATAAGTTAATTGTCATTAATTTTTCATAGCTAAATAGCGGAAGAAATGAGATTCCTGTATTGTTGGCCATACACTCTAGCTATGAAGGGAGCCCAATGTGAATGGAAAGTGGTGAAAAAGTCTCATCACAAGAAAACTGAAATTGTGGCTGGAAAGGGCTTACTAATCCACACCCTTGTGACTGCAAATTCTTCTCTACTGTGGAGCATCTGATGAAGTATCCTACTCAAACAAGGTTTAAAAGTGACTCAGTGATTTAGAATTTTTTGCTGTTACTTGACTAAATTATTTTTTTAGTGAAACCTCTCAGCAAGTAGTCTTTAAGTATTGTATGCTATATATCCATACACAATTAGAAATACATTGTGTGTTAGAAAGGCATTCGAGCTCAGTGCAAGTGACAGAGCTCATCCTTTCTTTTTAATGCAAACAGCTCAATGCTTCCTTCCCATTTTTAACATTGATACTGTTTTGTTCACTACATACTGGCAAGCTTGTTCAAACCACCTTCTTTAGATATCTGGCTTAGGAATCTTGAATGCTTTTCTCATTGACTATTTATGGAGCTTTGGGGTCTCATAGACCCAGATAGGAAAGCAGTCTAAATCAGTCATTTCCACCCTGATCTTGATGTCATAAGAAACACATTATGAGTTCTGGTATTCACGAAGTGTTTTACGTATCCAAAGCTTTTTTTTGAAGACTGTATCACTGCCACATCAACAAAATAACAAGGATGCTGGGCTTCCAACAGTGTGGGTACCAGTGAAAAAACCTGTGTAGTGGCAGGATAAATATTAAACTGTTCTGCTAAACAGAAAATTATATACGCGTAGTGCATCAGCTAAAAGGCTGCACTCAATTCATAAACCTCTGTGTTAAACCACCAGTAGAAGGTGGCAGAAAATCACAAGGGGTTAATGTTAATGTTTGTTCCCCAGAGTAGTTCAGAAAAATAACTTCATGCAAGGTCATTATGATATGTGTAATACAACTAGCAATAAACCAGTGACACTTGCAGGATGCCGCCTGTCATCAAATGCACAAAATGCACAATCTGAAGGCATACGTTGCTGAATTTAATTTAATTTAATTTTAATAAAAAAAGTTGCTTGCAACAAATGCCAGAACAAATTAAGTTCTGATCAACTTTTTCATGCTGACATCCCCTTTTAATTACGTAAATGTCTTCCACCATATACTTCAGAAAATTCTTTAAGTCACGCTGCAGCAAGAATTTCTTCCTGCTTTGCAGCTCAAATTTTCTTTTGTTTAACATAATCTCATCATGCCTGTCTGTCACCTTGGGATAACAGAAACAATCTTTTCCCTTTATCCTCTGAGTGCATGACTTTCTTTTTCCTACCAAGTCAGGTTGTTCAGCCCCTTAATGATTTTTGCTGCTGTTCTTGGAATTCTCTTCAATTTGTCAACATCCATCACTAGATTCAAGGTGCAATCTCATCACTGGCATATAGCACGAAAATCACCTCCCTGTGGACAAAGGAATGAAGACTCTTCACGTACAAACCCAAATCACACCATCCCTTTTTGTCATCCTTTAGCATTCCAGCATGCATATATATTATTTGCTGTCTGCTAAAACCCCAAGGTCTCCTTTGACACTTCTGCTTTCCAGGTATCTTTGTCTGGTTTAATAACTGTGCTTTAGATTATTTTCCTCTCAGATTTATTAGCCTACATTTCTCTAGGTCAAATCTCATTTTGTTACTTGAAGCACATATTTCTGACATGTCCCATTCTCCTTGCACTATTTCTTAGTAATTAAACATAGCTTATTATTTTGAGTCAGAAGTTGGAAGGCCCTTATTAAGATTTGGGTAGGAATTGATCAGACTAGTTCAGTCCTTTTATCCTTTTATGTCTTGCCCTGATCCTATGGAGTGCTACATCCTTGTTCACTGCTAGGGAAGTAATTTTTTTATCAGTGTGACCGACTGCACAGGTGACAAAAAGCAGCCCTGGAAGTCCCTCTTATATTTGCATGCTGACCAGAAAGAAGAATGCAACCATCCTACATAACTTTTGGTATCTGCAGTGTAGACAATCCATACCTGCACTAGTCTAAGCTCTCCCATAGTCAATGGAATAAAAAAAATGGACATATTCAGGTTACAACTAGTCTCATCCTGAAATAATCATCAAAACCAAGTTTAACAAACTACACTCTGGAAACTTTTTTCTTTTCAGTGGCCATGGAGAAAGCCCAGTACACCCAGTTGTAGATATGTAAACAGTTATAGAAAACTGTAGACCACAGTAGACATCTTTTTTGACTGGTTTCATGATTTACACTTTCATTTTTTTTCTAGCTACTAAAATGTAAAAGCATAACAGCTTCTTTAGATTCAGTTCCCTTCTTTTCCATGTCATAAAGTTTTTCCTCCATGTAACTTTGGAGTGGTTCTGATGATCTATGTTTAACAGTAGGTTTTACCCAGCAGATATCCGGGCAGCTAAAGTGCTACATGAATACTCTGTCCTGTATCCAGCTTTTGAATAACTGACCTAAGGAATTTATATTTTCTTTCATTTCAAGGCCTGCAACAGATGCCTACTGATGTCTTTCGTCCTTTGTAATTGAATCCAAATTATTCCACTATTCTGTTATTCATTATCAAATCGTATCTCAGTGGCATTGCAAACACATAAAACTACTCATGATTTCAGTGAATAGTGGTAATGAAAAACAAAAATAGAAGCAACACAAATAAATACACCAATCCTGTCATACATTTAGTGCCTTAAAAACTCTGTTATACCAAATGTATTTCTCTCTATGATACAGACAGTGGTGTCCAAGTGTTTCTTGCATTATTTGATTAAGAAAAGATCAGATATAGGTTACCACAACTATAACTGCAGCAGCCAACAGTTCCAGAAATTTTCAACTTCATTAATCTATTACAAACTTAGGAGTTGAAGGTGAAATTCTGATTACAACCTGGTTTCTCGAAAACTGCCGTGACATAATCCCTGAATCCCATTAAACCTGCCAAATATAAAGATACTTGCCCACCATATGATACTGTACATTAAGTTTATTTCAACAAGGGAAATCTCTTTAAGTTTTATTATAGGAATAACTATGAATTTTATTGTTTGTTTAACAACATGGAACATTCCATAAAGATCAGAAACCTTAATTACACTCCTCTACGTAATCCTCCAGGGAATTCATTGGAATGGCATTTTAAACTCTTTTTTTCTGGTCCTAGACATTATCTTCTGTTATCCATCGTCATTTTCCACCCATACTTTTTAGAAGGAACCAAATCCAAGATGTTAAGTAGCTCTACAAGCCAGTGGGATCCTGTTTTCTCACTAGTCTCAAAAATTTATGTTTGCAAGGTAAGCTGCATACCTTTTTAACATCTGAAATGTTTTTCTAGAAGTTGCGTTGATAGCAGCATATAACATTAATATGTGGTGCTAAAATGAACAATGACTATGCAGAAACAATGCCTTATTCAACAGGTGTGCTCCCTCCTCTTCCACCATGTTCCTGCTGGTTCCAGTGATAATCTTTATTATATCTTCCTTTGCAGTTCCAACATGGACGCAAACGAGACATCGTTCCTGTGCATGCCTCCTCAAAGCAATTGTTAATTATACTCCTAATAATTGCACTGTTATAAACCAGTCTGCAGTGCAGGGGGTTGAATACCTATCAATGGGTATATAATTTCAAGAGGAAATATTTACCCAGGGATAATCAAGGGAGAATTATCCTTTTAAAATATCACTTCTTTAGAAAGGTTGGAAGAATCCTGTTTGACTGAGAGACACCTTGCCATGTTTCAAAAAAATCCCTGATATAGACCAGTATATGAATCTGTACTAGACCGACCTTTAAAATGAAAGGTGTAGAACCAAGTGAAAGTGGTGATGTTCATTTTGTGTATTTAATTGCAACTGCAAAGCAGTATTAAGGACAGAGCAAGGCATCCGAAGGCCAGTCAGAACATCTCCTTGAATTAATTAACAGTAAAATTACTGGTACTATCTTAGAAACCATGATGTTATTATTGGAAGTGATCACTCTGTAAGAAACTACTTTAATAGCTCAAAATTTTCTGTGTGAGAGAGAATCCCAGAACCCCTCCATTAATGGTGTCCTTTGGGTGGTGTGGGCAGTCAGTCAGCATTATGAAAATTTTATTAAAGGGACAAGTTTTTAAAGACTTTGGCTTTTTCTCAAGGACTGAACATCACTGGAGACCAGAAGAAAGGCTGTGATGTCGTCCAAGACAAAGACACAGGTGAGATCCATGGAAATGACACACGTAGGGGAGCGGGTTTATATCCTGGCCTTGTGCAACTGAAACACCCAACATCAGTCTGAAACATGAGATATCATCCTACAGGAAAAGATTTCAATTGACACTCTGATACACGAAGCCAACAGTTTTCAAGCAAGTGTTTTGGAAGAAAGCATAAAAGACAGGGATGTTTCAGTGCTTTTATGATTAGAATATTTAAACGAACTAATGTACTTGCATTTCTTTATAGGACAATGGGATGTGCTCATTATTTGTAGATTCTAGTTTAAAAATGCATATATCTGTAGACAATATTTTTCTCTCAAGTCCAAAATCTAACTATAGTTGATCTTGAATATTCAAGATTAGAGAAAATTCTTGAATACTGAAGACTAGAAATCTAGTAATCTACATGATTGTTGTTCGAGGAAGCTCTGAAGCCATGACCGTACAGTCCTTAATTTGGATAAATTAGGATCTTAACTAGCATTTTTTCATCATGTACTTACAAGAAACTTCCTCTTCTAAGAAATGATTTCTCAGCTTTTAGATGATGAGTTGATAAAATTTACTTTTTTTCCCCAAAGAAAACAGCAAAGTGGCAAAGCATAGGTGGTTCTGGGTGGAGTACAACATCTGGTGAGGAGTACATAATGGTATGGGACAATAAATAAAGAATACTGTACCCAGTTAAAAGTGGGTATGAAAGCATAAGGATAGCTTTTGTTTGCATTTGAAAGTTTCCACCTCAGAGATTAAAAATAGAATTGGATTAAATCTGTTGTTTTCCAAATGTATTTTATAAAATTGAGTAATTTTTCAATATTTATTTCATTTTTCTATGGCTTTTTTTCAGGTAAATGAAAAATAAAAAGAAATAACTAACCCAGCAACATAGATTTTTGGACCTCCTGCAGCTAACAGAAAAAAATTAAGTAAATTGGGATGCCAAACAATAAAGCCAATAATGTCAGTGATTATTTTAAGAGACATGAAGAAGCAGACTTGCAAGTGGGTGTCTGTTGCCATTTCAAAACCACAAAAAAGTAGGCTGCCAATACTGCTAACTGAGAGGAAACAAATACTCATGCAACTTCTCAGCACTGAATAGTAACTGGTATTTATTGCATTTAAGCTCATTTTATCTGACTTTTCATTTAATTTTACTTTGCTCCTCACAGAGTGAATTATATTAAATATTTACTATCTTGCTTAGGATGTCAAGGCACACTTTACTGTCTTATTAGATTACTGAACAGTAGTTCGTGCAGAAATTATTTAGGGTTGCTCGAGGGTGGAGAATTAAATGTGATGGGGTGAAATTAGAAAAGGAAGAAGCATAGACAGTTAATCCAGTCATATCCAGAAAACTGTAAACCACTTCCCAGGGAAGAACTAGATCTTTCCTTCATTCAGATTTTTTCAAATAGACTGAGTGGACTGATGACAGCTGTTGAGTAATAAATATTCCTGCACTAAGAGAATAGATCATGGTCTTTGATGACTAGGTATCACAATGGTCTCCTGACATAAGCAGTGGCCTGGGAGTCAGAAGACATTTTCCCAGTTCTGCCACTGACTTCCTTTATAACCTTGGTTGGTTTACCTCAACAATTGCGCTTTCTCTTGAGTCTCTTGCAGACTCTTAAGTCTCTCAAAATGAGGTTTAACTCTAACTAGGTCTTGTCATTACTGCAACACAATGTTGTTGTCCTTTGCTGCAATGCAAACAATAAACAAATGATCTAAAAGAATCCACTCACTTACCAGAGCTTTACACTCCTGGAAAACTGTCAATGTTAAAAGGAGTTTACCATATACAAGTGAATGGATTGCAACTCTCAGAAACTCGTCCGTCATCTCTTTTGCCCTAGTCCTTCATCTACTATCAACATCCAATGTCTGAAGAGCTTCACCACTTAACAGCTCTTTTTCATGACACATGGCCAATAATAGACTTAACTTTCTCAGAGATAGGTGTTCCTGCTCTATTAGTCACTGGGCTTCTTCTATAACTGAGCATTGAGAACCATCTCTAGAAAATTACTTTCTTTCTCTCTATTAATGATACAGGAGGCCCAAGTGATCTCTCTAGGAATGACTGTACTGGGTTGGACCAGTGACTCATCCAGTCAAGTGACCAACATTGACTTCTAGAAAACCAGTACAAGAAGAGGCAAGCATACTGAGAGTTAAGTATGCCGAATATTTTCCCAGAACCCAACAAATTGTGACTCAGGGACCTCTTCAGCCAGAGAAAGAGATGCTATGATTAATAGCTTTCAAAGGATGTTTCTCTGTGAAGTTTTTTAAAAGATCCACAACCAGCTAGGTAACTAATCTTTAGATGGCTAAAGTTAGCAAGAAGCAACTCACTCTGTAACCCCTGTGTTTTATTGCTGTTCTACAATAATATTGCTTTTTTACTCCTAGTGATATTGGATGGTTCCCTCTTTTTCTGCAGAAGAAAGCCAGAATGTCACTAGAACTGTCAGCCTGAATACTATTCAATGCCCTTTGTAAGGCAGGAGGGTGGGATATATCCCTGGGAGAGCCTGGGTCAAGTGGTCAGATTACTTGGAGGGAGAGAAGAGTGACTGAAGATTAAAGGCTGGAGAAGGAATTGAGGGGCAGGGGGAATGAAAAAAATATGTGGTTCCTTTCCACCCAGCAAATAACCATACTTTCCAGGTGTGGCTCGGAGCCAAGACTCTCTTCCAAGTGCACCTCTGAACTTGGTCCACCACACTTCCCAGGAGGTTAATCTCATTAAACTACTCCTAATATTTTATTGAAAATTGATAGCTTGTTCTGCTGATCTATAAACTCCTACTCCGTGCAGTAGCTGTCTTTTAAATCATGGGTTGGAGGCTTTCCCAATTTTCAACTTCTAAAATCTACCCAGTTGTCATTTAACCACTATTTTCTTCCACACTTGCTTACAATAGGCCTGTTTTATGCTTGTTTATTTTACTGCTGTGGATTTATTTTGATCCCAATGGATCACTGTCATGGCAAGAATAATATCTTCAAAACAGCAACCACAATCCCATCTATCATCACAAAAACTCTCGGAAAATAGCAGTACATCTCTCCCGTTCATCTGTGAACTGTGGTCCAGTAGACCAATTCTCATTGTATTTTCTCCCAAATTCAACATCACTTTCCCCGTGATCATAGAAAAACAATAGGAAAGCCCTGCTGGAGAATGAGAGAAGGGTTTGATTTTTAGTGCCAATAAGCAATCAAAATTGCATGAAGAAGATCACAACTGTGTAACTGCCCCATACACTTCCCACAGTTATTCTGGGGGAGAGAGATGGAATAGGATTTTCATTAAGAAACTTTTTTTTTCCTTTACTATTTCACATCAACTTCTATATAAGGCAATAGAAAATATGTCCTTGTTCTTGTAACAGAAAATGAGATCTCCACTGTATATTTTTCACCATGATGCTTGATCAGCTGTCAGTTTCCTCATTTGCAAATATATGTAAGGGGATAGTCAATGCCATGATCTTGGGTGGACGAACCCTTGCAGTTCTTGTACAGAAGCCATCGAGAAGGACCTTGTGATGAAACACCAGCTGATATTGATCTGCTGATCTTGTTTCGCAGATTTATGATCCCTTTGGCTGAATATCTGCTTGATGGGATGAATTCTGATCAGGGCATGGCAAGGGTCTTTGTGCTGAAGACCAAGAATATCTGTTACCGAATAGTTCTGGGGGAAGCTGGTGGCAGGGTCAAGGATAAGGCATACTGTGGGGACCAAAAGCAATAGGTGGGAGTAGTGAAGGGAAAAAGATGAGATGCCAAAGGCAAGAAAAAGAAAGATAAGCAATAGTTTTAAACTGCCAAAATGCCCAATCAGCTGTAGTTTGCAGCTCTGTCAGGTACTTTAAATCCACTTCCTAGTGTCAAAGCTGAAGTGGAATCTGCTCGGTGCTCAGCATTACTTTTCATTAAAGAAAGTGGCTGCTGGGAGTACAAGTTGCAAGCAGGCTTTGGAGGAGAATATGAGTGGGGAGAGGATCAAGGAAATCTGAGAGAGAGAGAAGTAGAAAAAAACAGGCTTGGTTTTCCTCTCACTTAAAGCAGTTCTACTTATTAAAACTCAGCTGATTTCAGAAGAGCTGCCCCACATTTACAGCAGTATGAGACCATGAGAC
This sequence comes from Cariama cristata, assembly GCF_000690535.1. NCBI lineage: Eukaryota > Metazoa > Chordata > Aves > Cariamiformes > Cariamidae > Cariama > Cariama cristata. The sequence goes on from NW_009610437.1 coordinate 126,095, forward strand.
CAAGTGTGTTCCAGGGGAATATATTTTATAACATGTACCCTCCTTGTATTCTTTTTTCTGGCTTTTTTATTAGCCATTTTCATAGTTGCCAGAAAAAATACAATGAGAAAATATATTGCTTTATAAAAAAGATGAAATGATAAAACAAATAGCATGTTTCTGCAGAGTTTGCATTCACAGATCACTTATGATGGTATAATACAGACTTCTAAATTTGGACTGGTGTTTTATACAGGTGATGACATATGGCAACAAGTACGTCTATTAACAGTTCCCCTCCAAAAAACACTAATTTTCACCATAGCGTACAGAGGGTGACTGTCAAATTTCTCATTTTGCCTTATCTAACAAGAAATCTCTATATATTTGCAATAGAGAGGCCTAGGACTATCACAAATTTTTAGGTTAAATGTTATAAAGTCAGATAACCCAGCTGAACCAGTTTTAAGGGCAAACATTTTGTATGATGCTTGTTTATTGAGTAGCCAAGTACTCTGCAATCTTAAAGGAGGTTCTGTTTACATGTGAAAGCATGAAAATGACTATCAGGAAAAAATATATATAAACATTGTGTTGCCTGGTCCTTGACAGTTGAGGCTATGGACAATATATTACACACAGATGTACATTTTGTAATGCTTTCATTTAAAAGGTTTAAGCTGTTTCCAAGGGGACTGCTCCAGCTCCCAGACAAACGGCCGCTTGACAGCTCTCCTAGTGCTCAAAGCTCTCATGCAATTTTGTTCAATACACAAAGTGCCAGACTGAAGGAAATTGCTGTTCCTCATCTGATGTTAAGTGATTGGCTTTCTATCTTCATTAAATGTGTGCTACTCGATGCCTCAAAGACATTTTACCTTGTCCTAGAACGTGAACTTTAGCAGCTATGTGAAATACCCAGAAGGGCTCCGTGGAAATAAGAAGAAAAATCCTAAGTCCTGCCTGCCTATGCCCTTGCCCCTATTAAATCGATTAGAGATTGGACAGATCAGATGTTGTCTCACTAGATGTACTGAGTTACTCTTAAAAGTTGGTTTCTGAATTCAAATGAGATTTTATTCCCAAAGACCCCGATCTCATCTGCAAAGGTGAATTAAGAATGGAGAAAAAGGAATGGGTGAAAAGGAAAGAAAGATTCGGGGGATTTATTTATATATGATTGATTACAAAATTAAGGTAGTACCAGGGAAGCATTGGTGGTGTTTGTGACTGTAGCCTTCTCTGTGCTAGTTAAAGTGCCCTCCCTCTTCGTTAATTCTGATGAGAATTCTGGTACTTAGTTTCATGAAAAATGGGGTTCAGCCAGAATATCTGAAGCCACCCACTGATCTCTCAGAGCGTGGTGAGGTATGAGGCATCTTTCTGGATCAGTCTTTGACCAGGCGTGACAAAGAAAGGGAGCTTTGTCTCTCAACAGCCATTAAAGAAATGAGCATCCCCTTTCTTTTTTTTCTCCTCGTTTTGATAATAATGAAGAGCTGCTGCACCTTTCAAAGCCTGGAAACACAACTGTGCTGTTGAAAGCCATTCTAATGAGATCTCTGTTTGAGAGTCAAGTCTGACCAAATAATAGACCTTCCCTGTTTGTGTTAAAGGGTAGGTAAACAACCTCAAAGTGAATCTTAACCAGAAGAAATTGCATGAGCTTCTCACGTTTATGCAGCTGTTTTGTTCCACTGCTATTCAAAGCTTTCGTGGTCTGTGGCTGGACCTAGGTCTGATACAAAGCCACTACTTATTTACAAAGAAAGGTGAATATTCACCCTGCTGAGAATTCAGCACACTAGAGAAAAACTGAAAAAAGGAGGAGTATTATACCTTGTGGAGAATATAATTACCTTTGAAAGACTGGATGGATGGTGGCATTATGAGTTTTCATCCACTCCTTCCCGTACTCCTCAAATAGCAAATGCCTGTGTGTAAAAGGGATGTAACAGTGAAAGCACCATTACGGGGAAAACTGATACTTTGGACAGAATGAAGAACAGCATATTCTACTCAAGTATGGGGGGACAAATTTGCATTGAAAAATCCCAGGAACAGAATGATGCCAGCATCCTAGTGGAAACAACAGACCGGCTTCCAGGTGGGAATAGTCCCATAATGCTTTATGGTCCACTAGAGAAAAGAAGATTCACATATATGTTGGCATGCAAACATCCTCTTCCATCCCCTGAAAACGTTCTGGCCTGCACAGTCTACATCAGCTGAGCAGGAAAATCATAATAAACTCAAAAGCTGAGGAGCTCTTCCAGCCCAGGGTTGAGGTTAACATTCTCCAGAGACCTTCTGCACATTTGAAGACCTTTCCAGGTGGTTCCACATGATTTACCAAAATGAACAGCTCAACATCCAGCTAAAGCTTGGCATTTGAGGATTTTGGGGAACAGATTCCTCTCATCCTGACCTTAAGCACTTAACTGAACTGCTAAATTAAAAGCATAATCTTTTTGGGAAATGGAAATAACCCATTACCAAATAAAGGTGCTTCTGTCCACTGGTTAAAAAGGCAGTCTAGAACAACTGAACTTTTAACATAATTGCCACAGTTAGAAGCCAAAAATCAGACAGAATGAATCCTGATTCTTCCCCTTGCAAGACAGGATTTCCTCTAAGATACGAACCACTGTACTTCTGAAGTCTCCTCTTACAAACGTGTAGAACCCTCACCTGGTCTACCTCGTACCATAACCATGAAATCTGAAAAACAGACACAAAATATCTTACTTTTTTAAAAATGAAAATACTCAAGTAAAAATGAACTGAATGTTCAGATTAATCATTTCCCAGTTCAGTAAAAGCCATATGATTTAGGGGAGCAGATAACAGTACCAATGAAATTTTCTCAACAGGAACCCAAGAATTATTTGTGAAGGGGACAAATGACTTCTGTCTCTTCCTTTTTTATTAAGAAATGATAAATCAAATAAATAGTTGACAGATTTTTATTTAAATTTCAGATATCTATTAAAATAAATATGAAAAATGAGATTTAGCAGTTTAAGAGCTTTTTGTGTTAGGTGCTGTATAAGGATGGGCTGCTGGAGAACCTACAGGAAAAAGAACGATATTTTCCCAATGCAAGTTGCACAGGAGTGGGGATAAACAACCAATCTGCTTGGAAACACAATTCCAGCGGCAGTTGTTTGCAGTTATGAATGTACAATTCTATCTTTATATTCCACATGTGGATATAAATTGCCAGTCTTGCTCTGCACTTACCAATATATCATACCTGTGAAATATTTTATTATATAAACAAAACAATGTTTCACTATATATGGGCCAGTATTTCTATGTAGATCTGACATCAAAAGGGGTGCTGTGCTACACCATTATTATATCTTCTATCAAGAAGCTCAACCAGTGTCTTTTAACATGCAGAACTGGGAGACAGCCCCTTCCACTCTGATCTTGAGACAAAGAGCAAGGCATGTATTCTTCCTCCCTGTTTCACTGGTTTTAAATGAGGAAAACAACTGTTCCTTCCACAGAGTGGCAAACATATGTAAAGTTTTCAGAAGAGTACATGAAATTATTCATGAAAAGCATAAATATTAATGACTTGATTCAACATAGCAATAATCTGTCTTTCTTTAAGCCATTATACTATTCTCCATCATTGCAGCATCTGAAAAAAAAATCCCACGTAATATTTCATGAGCAACCAAGAGTGATAGAAAAGTTCTGGGACTTCATGGTGCTGCTATGGATTCTCTCTTTGGCAATAATTCTTGGGTTTTAGAAGGGAGAATTTTCCATTTTTGCTCTTGCTTTGATTTGTGGTTTTGATGGTTGATTGATTTTACTGTGTAACTGATTTTATTTTGCCATTATTTGATTTACTGAAGTCACAGTTGTGTGGGGTAGAGGGCATGCCCATATTCTGAACAAACTTCACTTTATGTTGGAAGGATTTTTTTTCATGAGTGAGTGCTAGACATTTATAACACCTATGTAACTGTTGTTTTCCATCAGTCAAGACTTTGCATTGGTATGATGGGGAAATTGTTACAGTTATCAACAGCAGTGCAAAACCCAAAGATGGAGACATTATTTATCAAATAAATTAGATGGAACAGATTACAAAGAATTCCATCAGAAACCATGCTGTAAAACAGGTGTAAAATAATGCTGAATCTAACCCCTATTTTTTCACTTGCTCAGTACAAATCTATGCTGTGGGGTTGGGAAGATATGCCCAAGGTTTTACCCTATCTATGCTGATGGAGAAGGATGACATATGAGCTCTGTTTGTCACAGTTGTGAGGACTGGTCCCAAGGATGCTATTCTCACAGAGGCTGTGCTAAATTAGACCACACCTAGAGAGGCAATTTAAATGCACAAAAACTGTTCACGAGCACTGAGACCAACTGGCATGGAGCAGTAAGTTTAAGCTAGTAACATCTCTCAGCCTCCAAAACAACACAGATGCACAAAAAGAGCCTCGTGGAAATGATCTCTGTTTTTTTTCTGGTTCCTGATCCAGACTCGGGAATTATTTGGGAGAGCACTAGTTGATGCGGGCAAACACCATGTCGCAGATGCTTCTAACAGTGCAACAGAAGAGATGATTGTATTCTAGTGCCTGGGACTGCTCCCAGACACTGTTTAATTTACTTGTTGGAGATAGTCTTAATGTTCCCATCAGTGAGAAGAGCCTTAACATCGACTGTAGAGTAAAAATTATTCAATACATGCCCTGACTATGCCAGTGCAGGATGGCCTGGGAATATTAAAGTAGTTGCCAACCAGTAATGCATTATTTTTTAATTATTCAGAGCAACTCTACCATTGTCACAGATAAAAGACAAAGGCTTGGCAGGGAAAATTGAGATTAAAAACCCACCACCACCACCATCAGTAAAACCAATAGGGAATTTGGAATCACCAGGTGTTTCTTCCCAGATGTTGTCTCTGATGATGCACACTGTTGAGTGGATTTAACTCTTGAGCCAGAGGATAAATGTGAAAGCTACTGTTCTGTACCCATGCTATTTGCACCTTTTTAGTACAAACAGCACAATTCAAGTAGAGGAGGTTAATGATTTCCCACACAATGTAATCTAGTTTATAGATCTGTATAAAGGTTTTATGGCAACACTTGATTATGTGATGTCCCAAATGATTTATCAAAGAAGTTGATGTAAAAGACCAGCAAGAAATGCTGGTGAATTAACTATCTAATTCTTTCTGGGAAATAAACAAACACTCAGAGCCCTCAGGAAACTTGAAACCCGTCTGGTGCAGAAAACAACTTGTAATTTGTTTGCTTCTGATGACTCTCCTTAGTAGCAGGTAATAGTGATAAATCCACAACCTGTGACAAGTAAAAAGAGGAACGGGAAAGGCGCAGAGCACATTAAAGTCATTTAATCACCTACAGAATACAGTGTCTACGAAGCAGGTTTCCCTCACAGTGTTTAACTGCTCAGACTGGGGGGGGGGAGGAGAAAAAGCAGGCTGCACAATGGACCTTGAAATGCTGAAATAGCAAAATACTGGGAACAAAATGGCAAATAAAAAATTAAGATTAGTTGAGAGAAGTGTATCATCCAATTTCCACTTTTCTTATGTCACCACAAAAGGCAGTTAATCAGGACTATCTCCGCTACACAGGTTACCAAAACACAAACTGCATCTGTAGTGCTTTACTGTCTGTGTTACCAACATATAATGACACGCTCAGAGCAAGAGCTTCAGCCATCGCAAGTCAGCGCGAGCTGTGACTGTGAGTCAGGAGCTCTCCCCCGTGCTAATGAACTCCTAAGGATGAAGCCACATAACAAAGATGGTCCAGGGTTCAGGATGCTGCTCTTTTAAGCACTGCAGCAAACCAGTGATGAACCTCTGATCTGTTTATTTCCCAGATGCCTGGACAAGACCGATAATCACAGATTCACCCTGAACTGTAAGTGCTTACATCTGAATAAGAAGTGCGGAGGACCAGGTAGCTCCAGAGATAAACACAGCTCATGTGGTGATGAAAGCTCAGTTAACTACTTTTTTTTACCTTTGGTATCCATGAATCCATTTTATAAGGTCTTATTTTCTGTAAAAACAGAGGTGATAATGCATTCCTTTAAAAAAATTCTAACAACTCAAAAATTTCAAACAATTAAACAGCTTATAATTGCTTTTGAGGAAATTTTCTATCCTGACAGTGCAAGTGCCACTAGAAAGCCACTATTAAAAGGAGGGTGATATATCCTTCTCTGGTCAATTCCATACTTGCTACATATGCTCCTGGGAATATCTGCCACTGAAGAAGCAAATAAATGAGCACAAATCAACGGAGTAAGGACTAGGACCTGACCTTTTATGTCAAACATTTTTGTAAGTGACCATTTAGAAAGTGATGCAATATTCCTACCAGAATCAGTAATGCTTTTTGGCAAAGAATTTGCAAACAAGGCTGAAAGCGTGACTGTTGGGTGATGTAACTGTGCTAGAAGACCCATCAGTTTATTGCTCGGAGCCATTGCAAGATGAAGATCTATTTCTGACTTAAAAGGCCAAAGGTGGCACGCGTATTGGCATGCAGTCACTGAACACAGTTCTGGCACAAAGGGTACTGACTGAACCCAAAAGATTTTATCTAAATCAGCAAAACTCCATTGAGATAGTAGCTTCATAGATTAGGTCATCACAAGCTACAGCTACTCTGGATAAATTAAAGACTGCCAAAAGTACAAGCATTAACCTGTGATTCTCCCCACTGTAAAATTGCTGATATATTTTGGGGAATATTTCAGGGTTTTATGGGCAAGGGAACATTGTTAAGAGGGTGTGTGCAAATGTTCAACTCTCCCTGAAGGAGAAGAGAGTTTAGAAATAAATTCCTAAATACCACAAATTATCTCAAGTAATACTTTTGAGTATATCCTTTGATTTAATCAACACGAGAGAAAAAATAAAAAAGCAAATCAGATTCCAAGAGGAAGTGCCGTGCCTTGGTCATTATTAATGCCTGAAAGATAAAGAAAAGGACATTCATTGGAATGTGGCCAACTTCATAAAATGTAGGACAAGAACCGAACAAAAGACAGCATAATCAACAATAGCTTTCAAAGTTAAATTTTTAAATGCTTGACATTAAAGGAAATGAAACCCGCCTAAACTGTTGCTTGTAGGAAGAAAAGAGTCAATGCTTGACATCAGCTTTTACCACCTCTTAACTTTCAGCAAGTACTTCATATGGACAAATAAACAAAAAATCTTAGAGGCTGAGGTCTGCAGGACCTCAGACTAAAAGATCTTCCTGGCAGAACTGCAAAAAAGTGATTTAAGGCTATTCAGCCCACCCGGGTAGGACAACACATGCATGTCAGCAGCATTACATTGCTTATTAGAAGCCTGGTAGCAAGAAGGGAAAGACACTTTGCTTCTACCCTCACATGAAAACAATTCATCCCTGTACCCTAGCAAGGCCTACTGGAAAACTGTGAATTGTGACAAAGCTACCATAATCATAGAATGGTTTGGGTCGGGAGGGACCTTTAAAGGTCATCTAGTCCATCTGGTCAAATAAGCAGTGGGGGCTGAGCATCTTCAACCAGATCAGGTTGCTCAGAGCCCCGTCCAACCTGGTCTTGAATGTTTCCAGGGATGAGGGCATCTACCACCTCTTTGGGCAACCTGTGCCAGTGTTTCACCACCCTCATTGTAAAACATTTCTTCTTTTTAGCTAGTCTAAATCTCCTCTCTTTTAGTTTAAAACCATTACCCCTTGTCCTATCTCTACAGGCCCTATTAAAAAGTCTGTCCCCATCTTTCTTATAAGCCCCTTTTAAATACTGAAGAACTGCTATAGGGTCTCCCCAGAGCTTTCTCTTCTCCGGGCAGAACAACCCCAACTCTCTCAGTCTTTCTTCATTGGAGAGGTGCTCCAGCCCTCAGGTCATCTTTGTGGCCTCCTCTGGACTCGCTCCAGCAGGTCCCTGTCTACAGCTGATGAAGTATTATATTTTTGGCTATGAACTGTGATCTCACTGCTCTAGTTCTAGAAAAGGTACGAGGTACTGTGGATCTGTTACAGGACTGAAAATAATGAAAGAGGTGACAAAAAGCATTTTGTTTCAATCCTTAATGAGAAAATATTTGATCAGAAGCTGCTCAAAGAAATACAGTTCAAAAACTGTTAAACAGTGTGTTGGAGATGACAGCCCAAATTGTCTATCTTCAAAACAGAATTCCAAAAACTACTTTGAATTTATGTGCTTATGCATGTTTATGTACACATACACATATATGTATACTTATATGTGTAGTTGCAAATAAACAGTAAGAAAAGGCTGATTCACTTAATATGATGGATGAATTATACTTAATGTTTACAAAAGACAAGAATATGTGGTTCAAACTTGGAATAAAGCCATACTGGTTCAGTGTAAATTAGTAGTTGCACAGCAAGAGATAGCTGGTCTGCTAAGATGTTTGCAGTGTTTTATTGCCTGGATTAATTAATGATAATGGTTAAGAGAATGATAATCTATTGGCTTCCAAGAGGGAATCGGGCAGTCTTCACTGCTCAATGGAGTGTTAGAAGATTTGAGATATTTGAGGCACCAGAGGCTACTAGGAAGATTTATACAAGTCAATGCTCAAGCTGCCCAGTCCTGGAAATTTGTTATTAGGTTTCCTGGAGCTTAAGTGGATATTATTGCTTGATAATATACTTCTATTCTTCTGTAATTTCTGCAAGTTTAAGGTTCTTCAAAATACCTATGCAACCAATTTTATTTTTTTTTATCTTTCACTTTTTAATGCATTCTATATACGTTTGAGGTTTAGTTGTCATTTTCTGTTTTGATCAGTTACGCACAGAACCAGTCATTTCAAGTGCTTCTCTAAAGTATCACTACATAACAACCATTTTCATTCTCCTAATGTATTTAAATTTTTTATCCGATGATCTTTAATTTCAAAACAGTGCTGGATATATTCTGTGCAAGAGCAAATCATTTTTTTTTTCCTTTTTTTTATGACAGCTAACCCTTCACTTAGATTTCTGGCTCTTGGAAACATACCTGCATATCATACATGATCTGACGAAAACAACCATTCATGAACTCAAGTATTTAAAGGCTTTGAGCCACAGATAAAAACAAGTATATTACAAAAGGGGACTCAAACATTTTGGAATAGGATAATAAAGACTCTTACCGTTCTGTTCTTATGGTTTCTGTATATCAACAGATACTTTTTCTATGGAATATAATTTTCACAATTATTAATTACATAAATATTGGAGGAAATGTTTCTAATCCGCTTTTTAAAAGAGGACTAAAAGCACCCTAATAATAAAGAATTTGTTGCTCTAAAGATTAGAAAATTGGCGAATAACTGAAACAGAAACTGAAGTGATACATGACATTGGTATGTAAATGTTCCTCAAAGATATTTTTTTTGATGAAAAGCTATAGAAAATGTTCTTTGTTAACTTGATGTAATCATTAAGGCTGTACATATGCATATGTCTAATAAGAAAAAAGGAAGCGTTTGCATTTCTCATATTTTCCAAACACTACTGCTGTTTCTGTTGTGTAACAATGTTAACTTTGGAGAATAATTTCATTCCTTTAAATATTTCTTAGAGGGAAAGTTTTTTGCTCTTGAGGTTTGATCCCCTTCATGACAACAACTCAACACAGCTCTGCATCTTTAATCTGAAAGTATGAGACAGGTGTGGAGACTATTTCTCAGCATGGACTTTTATGTTGATAAGCTCCCTGTATTTTTAATTTATTTCCTCCTAGCAGCCGGTGCCGTAGATTTGTAAACCATTCCTGTAACTTTCTTGGATGAAAATTTTATACCCCTTCAAGGACACCCACAAGTCATGTATTGACTTGACAGGGGAGGCTGTCAGCTTCTTGATAGTATTTTCAGTCCCTTTAGTTTTATCCTCTGAGAAACAGTCTTTGTTATCCAAGAGTGGCTGTTCAGTATACATTTTGACTGGCACTGATTCAGGCAGTGCTCTTCTTTTCATTGACGCTAGCTGGTTTAGATATCTGCCTACCCTTTCAGAAGCAGGGTCTGAAAACACAGCCTAAAAATTACTGTGGCAATCACATATGCACATAATTTCAAGCCAGAAGAGATTGCTAGATCATTTTGTCTGACTGCGTGTATGCCACAAGCCATTACAATTAAGCATCGCATCGTATTAATTTCAAAAATTCAGTTTAGCTAAACTGTGTAGATCCAGATTCATCCTACATAACACAAGGCACGCAATGAAATGCTCGTCTTTGATCCTTTGTGGACTAGAGTCTATGGAAAAAAATAAACCCTCAAGAGGGAAAATCAGGCCAGGATATGAGCTGTTCTGTGAAGAACTCCTCTTCATATACACAAGGATGGTCTTCAACTTGTAAAAAATGCCTGGGAGTTTTAATAACTACTTCCATGACCCTGTGGCTACTCAGATGGCAAAAGAAAAAGAACATTGGAGAAATTATGCAATAAACAGACAACAAAACCAAAAGTGTTATTATGTCATTGAATAAAGTCATGTATCCAATCGTCACGTATAAAATGCAGATTGACAAACAGCAGAACTTTCTATGCCAAAAAGACATGAAAACCAGAAATGGTAAAGGAAATGCAGATGATCAAAAGTATAGGTAAGCCTGTACATTAGGAACAACTAATTATACTGAGGTTCTTCATCTTGCCAGGCACAGCTGAGACAGACTATGACTGAGACACGTTGTGGATGTTGTCACGGTCCCTTTCAATACTAGAGTTAGCAAACAGCAAATGAAGCCAGGTGGCAGGTTGAAACCAAAGGGAGGGGATTTGTGTGCACATAGCTATGCTGCACAGCAGGTGGCTATGCCACGGAACTCAGAAGTCTATTAAAATGAAATAAAGAGCATTTATTATCTAAGACTTCAGTTCTCCAGAAGTTTTTAAACAAATCTCATCATTTAACTACTGTGCTTCCTAAATAGGAAACCATTTAGTTATTTGAATTGTGCAGGAGGTATAAATGGCAAAAAGCGAGAGAAAAAAATCGTTGACTTGCAGCTTTGGCAGCTCCAGGAACAGACGCTGTGTACACACAGAATAGCAGCTCAGGAGTGACGATGCCTGGTGTTGGGCAAAGTAACATCTGTCTGAGAAAAAACATCTGGACTGCTGCAGCATTCATTAAGAAACAAAATTTATCTTGAAGATTTTCCCCAGGGACTGGCAAAAATGTGCTTTTTACATACAGTTGCTTTTTAGCAATCCAATATAACTGTACCAGAAATTTTAAGGCTACTCTGAAGTGGCTACAATAAATGCCCTTTTAGGGAGTTCTGCCATTAGCATCTTATCAACGATATTCAAAACACTTCCAAAAACCATTAGAGAGCCAGACCACACCTCATATTAGAGATCAATATAGAGAGACCCTCACACACGCTCAGTATCTGAGGGTTTGGATTCAATTTCAGATGTTCTCTGCTGCACTTGGGGCACATTAAAATACTACAGAAAGGTATAAACCCACTCTCTCAGGTGTTCAGCAGCAGTCTGGTTGAGCTAGCTTATAAATTCGGTGTAGGGTGGCTGGAAAACACTGTTTTCAACTGGCAGATCTGAATATCATGATGAATGGACACTTGTTAATGAAGATCACAGGCTGTTCTAACCCGTACCTGCAACTAGATCCAGGAGATCTCTCTGCTCTTAGAGAACTGTTTGTGCGCCAAAAGGCATATCCCAGAACTCTAGCAGTTGTGACTGATTCCATATAAGGAAATTCTGCCTAATTTAAAAGAATACAGTTGCTCCATGGTTGTGAAACACAACCTTTGCAAATTCAATTAACATGTTTTTAAACATTTAGTGACATTAAAAACAAAGCAACTGGCTTTAGGGTAGATGAAGTATTGTAACCCCATAAAGTTTAAGCACAGGCAGTGAAGAAGAATAATAGCTAAAGCGAACTGATTGGCAACTGGCTTATTGTTGTTCATCAGCCAGTGGTGATGGGCATGATCCTTCCCTGCAGCCTTGCAGCTGGAAGAAGAGAGATGGCCTATATCATAAAGGGTGCTGGAAACAGAAAATTATCAGAACTGGTATCCTGATATGTGCTGCAACATTTTCATCACAACATTGCATCAGTAAAGAAAGACGCTGGATTGCAGTGAGACATCTGTCTGTAATAATTCTGTAGCTCTCTGCAACTTGGTGATTAAGCAGCTGTCCTGCTTTTGATCATCAAATGATGAGACTGCCTGCCTAAGCAGGGAGACCATGCTTTTCAGATCGACCGTGTGTCTGCTGAGATCAAACAGCAGTCGCCTTTCAGATCTAACATCATGTATTCAGGATCACTCTAGGTACAACAAAAATGACTTGTGTCTTTAGTGATGAGAGTTTTAAATTCATTCATCAGGAGGTGAAGGTAGACACCTTCACACTGTGTACTAAAATTTCTGTGATACAGTCCATCAGGACCCCAGTCCTACTCCACACTCCACAAAAGCCCACCAAGACACAAACCATACATTGATGAGCCTACATCATCCAGCAGAAAGAAACAAAGTTTGGTGTCCTTTTCAATGTGTAAAACTGAGGTCAAAGTCCATATGCACAGCAACTGCTCTAAATCCCTCTCTTCCATGCTGCAACTACTACGATGCCTCAACAGTAAGGAATTCAGATCATCACTACTCAAGGCATCCAGATCCTAACCCATCCTATCCACTGAAAGAAGAAAAGAAACCGTGACACCCAAATTAAACATGGACAGTAAGCTGTCTGATCTCATATAAATGAGTAAGGTTTACATGATTAAAAATAGCTTCCTGATTTGTGAGCAAGAATTAACATACCCTTCTTTAAGCTATAAAAGAAAAAAAAAAACCAGCAAAACAAAAACCTAACCACATAGCTCTGTTAAAAGTTGTTTCATATGGGTCACCTTTAACTCTAAAAATTGAGCCCATTTGGAAATATATATTAGACTCAAATATATAATAGACTCAAGTGGTTAACCTAGAGACACACAGCAAATCAGTTGCGTGTGTCTCAGACACAGGGACAATCTTCCCACCTACCTACAAACAGTAATTAAGATGCCCAGACACGTGAAGAAATGCTTTTTCTTAATCCTATTAAAATTCACCCATTACTAGGAATGCACCCTGTTAAATGCATGGTTTGCTCTAAGTGTTATGCTATTACATTTTACCTAGAATACTTAATTGTTTGCGAAGAATAGCAAATGGTTAACAGCTCTCCAAACAGGGGCTGTTAAGCTAGCTTCTGTAAATCACTGCAGTTCCACTGACTGCATTCACACCAACTGAAGATCTGACTTTTCAAAAAAAAAAAAAAAAAAAAAAGGCAAATAAAAATTATGTGCACAGGAGAAGCAGATAAGCTTTACACATCCTAAACAGCAAATGTGGAACCAGCGTGTGGAGCGGCTACTAAGCTACAAAGAGGAAAACTGTCCGCTGTAAGAGAGAGTGCAAAGTAACTCAAAGGTGTCAAAATACATAGGTATAGCGATACAGCTTACTCGGGTTAATGGCCTGATAATATCGCTGCTGAGGCTCAGAGAACCAATGCATCGACATCCTTTGCTGGCAGTGTTGATACAAACTCCACAGGGCTGGGGTTAGGGGTAAATTCCGGGGCTTCGAATGCCAGGCTGATGAAAGAAGGGAAATCTGTTTCAGTGCTTAGAGGACGGAGTGGCTTTTGGAGCAGAAGGTCAGACAGATACACGGGTAAGTTGCTGTATAGGAACAGACTCAAAAAGGACCACTGAAATGAAAACCAGATAAGGGCCTGGAACGAGATCCTACAGTCTATCAATGCGCTGGGATAGTGTAAGAGAGACACATGGGAACCCAGACATAAGGAAAGCAGGGGGGTTTTGCAGTGTTGACAATAAATATGTTTGTTCTACAGCGGAAAAAAACCCTCTTGGAACAAAAAGCCCTTGCAGGCTGATAGGGGAAGAAAAGCCTGTTTGTGGTGAATACAATGGAGAATTTGTTCACGCCAATGCAGACAAACCCATCACTTGAAAGCTGAAGTCGTTCTTTTGACCCTGATCGGTCCACGTTATCGAGTCAACTCAACTGGGCATTTAATCCCCTCCAAGCTGGGGAAATCCATCTCTCTCTCATGAAAAAAGGAAAACTGACTGCTGTGGGTATATTCCCAGAAGACTTAGGCCTGGCAGGTGCTGGATGTGTGCAGCATCCTGATGATGGTTGTTTGTGTCTTGCAGGCCTTGCTGTCACCACACACAAGAAAGTTGCTCCACACCTGGTCTTCCACCAGTGTTTTCTTCATTTCAGACTAAATCGCTAGCAAGGAATTTGTAAGTTCCTCTCTAACATATTTTAGGACACGCTTATTTCTATAGAACTTTCTAGCACAAAAAGCCTTTCATAACATAGGGCACAATCAACCACCAAGACCTAGAAGTAAAATTAATCAGAAATTACAACCTGGAAAAAGAAGAAAAATGACCAGTCTATTCTGAGTTTCAGTAACTACTCTACTTCCATGCACATTTCAGGTGAAGATTCAGGGAAGAAGAAAAGGATGTGCTTTCATTCTGGTCAGACCCCAGACCAGCACAGAGATCAATGGCAAAAGCATCAGAGAAATCTGGCTGAAATCACCCCTTGGGCTGACGATTACATGCAGGCTGTTGCAAGGGCAGGAAAGACAGTCTTTGGACTGAGACAATGTTCTCAGACAAGTATTCAAGATCCTATCCCCAGTTCGCTACCAGTTAATACCTGCTCCCTTTGCTATCGTTTGAGCATCCTCAGTTCTCAATTTCTGAAGAGGTTATTGCTTACTTTTCAGAAAATGAGTTGAGGCTTAAATAATTATCTGGGTTAAATAATTTCAGTTTCTAGAAAGAAAGTTCAGCTTCCAAGTGTTATTTTAAAATTGATAAGACAGTGTAGGTATTGAAGGAGTGGCAGAAGCAATAACCCTATTCAGATGCTTTACGTTTTTGAACCACTGCAGCAAAGGAATTCACAGATTTCAAGGCTGGAAAGGACTTGATCTCCCAGATAATAAACTGGAGATCCTACTGCTGTATCCAGAACTAGTTCCAAATCTAATAGTACTCTACGCCCAAGATCTTTACATGTGGCACCCAGTCCACATGGGTTCTGTATGGCACTGTTTCTCAATGGGCAGCCCAGAGGCCACATCCAGGCCCCACGAGATAACGTAGTGGCCAAAGAATCCTCCCAGTCTGATCTGTACAAAGCCTTCCGTTCCAAATTAAGCTGCTGAGCATTGCATCAAATATTCCTGGGAGGGCAGAGTTGCCAGAACCTGGCTTCACCTTGGGAGTCCTCTACCTTGAGTCATGTTAGGAGGACACTGTAATAAGTCAGTCAGGGATAGCTCCACTAAACTTTTATTATCTTACGGTCATCCAGAGCCATCCAGGAGAAGATGGCTGTCAGAGACAGGATGAGCAGTAAGTGATACTTGTTGCAGAGCACCAGGGATCAGAAGCCCAGGCAAACAGGAGGTCAGGACAGAGGGTGCATGGCTTTATGGGTGCATGGGTGCATGGGTGATGGGCTCAGAATGGAGAATTAATGATGTAATGTGGTTGTGGAAGATTGGAGACCTGGAAGAGGAAACTTTCAGAGGAAGAGAGCTGCCGAATGAAGTGATCTCAGAGGATGGACTAATGGCAGTGTTTGGGGGATAAAAAGTGGTGGTAGATCCTTCTGAACTGACATGGTGGGGGCACAAGAGACAGATGTAGGAGTAGAAATAGGAGTGAGGAAGAAAACAAAGCTCTTAAAGAGGGAAAGGCATGGGAATAAATTTTAAGTCAATGTACAAATAGTAAGAGATAATAATAGTACTAGAATCTTATGGGAGAGCTTGTGTTTTTGCTGAAGGAACGAGAAATTTAGGCTCAGTAGAAGAAGATGGGATGGTTTGTGACAGGAAAATCCTTGCGTAAAGTAACAGCAGGCTCTTTCAGTACAGGTTAGGTTTACATCCTATGCAAAGGTATATCTCAAAATAATGCCCATCTAAGAATACCAAACCATCATGTACTTTAGGTTGTGACAAATTCTGTAAGAAACAAGCCCAGGGACAAGGGAAGATCCTGCCTACTTCAGTGCTGCCATCCTTCTCACAAGTCTTGAGAGAGGACCAGAGCTCTGAAGAAGCTGCCTGAGGTGGAGTACATCAAGGACACAGCATTATCCATTCTTGTCTGTTTGCCCAGAATCACACTCATCTTTCATAATCAGCAAGACAGCAGCAAAACTGTCTGGCATAGCACCACATTTTCATTTTTCTTCATTTAATTGTGCTCTGTCCCACAGCACGGATCAACAAGCAAACAACAACATGCAGAAAAGAAACCAAGAGCTAGTCAGCAGGCCTGGCTGGGGAGATTTACTTCTCGAGTTGGGAGCAGGGCCAGATTCACCTGATGGTAGGACTTGCTAAGGGAGGTGGGGGTAGTGCTGGACTTTTGTAAATAACTCCAAGAGAAGAGGCCAGAAAACTGAAATCTGAAAGAAATAATTTTTCATTTTCACATAACGGGACATAAAAGTCCACATGGAGAAATTGATTCAACTCTGAGCCCGCACCGCACAACACTTCATCCTCCATCATAGCCTCCACAGCTAGAGATTTACAAGAGCAGAGCAAGGCCAGGTTTCATATTTTTCCATCTTGGCAAAGGAATTCTGTGGTTTAAAAGAAATGACTTTTTGGACATGTCATTTCTTAACTCTCACTTGTTCCTGCCCTTCACCCCTCTCACAATCTCTTCTCCCATGCCCTCCCCTCAAAATCAGACTGTTTCAATGAACAGCTTGCCTATTTCAATGCAATCTTAATTTGATTTCCCAAAAGATGTGGAGTCTGTTTTTCTCTCTGTCCCTGGCATGTGCAAGCTCAACAGCAGCGATGACACTGAACCTCTTTTCCTGTGTGCAGGCTGTTGATGCCTGCTCAGCTGTTTTCTAATGAGACGCTGACTTCTCACACATCAGCGAGATGCAAGGGAGAAAACATCGTGCCCTGTAGTTAAGCTCACGCAGTGGGCAAGACAGCAGGAAGGAGAGAGAAAGATATGTCCTTGTCACAGATTTCTCCAAAGTCTCCGGTAACCCTCCAGCAAAACCCTGTGACAACAGCAGGAACTTTGCCATCGCCAGGAAGATGCCAGAGGCCAGACCACAGTGCCGATCTCGTTTATGACAGGGAATGGAAGCAAACGGGAGCTATAGCATGCTTCATCCATACAGCGTCCTGAGATAAGCAACCGTAAGACCGTAGCTGAGTAGTATCTGATTTGTCTATTGCACTTGTCCTCCATGAATGTCAGGAAACTTAAAAAGGCTTTTAAGTATGGTTATCCTCATCTTACACACGGACCAGCTGATGCATGCTGAAGCGAAGTGAGTTCACCAAGGTCATGCAGCAATGGCAAACCTAGGAATAATCAACACCTTGAAGAAAAGCCTCCTGCTCAGCAACCATCATATTGCCTTGTTGACATAAACAACCAGACATTTTTGCAATACTGTTGTTCACAAGAGAGATGGGATACTTTGAGGTCCCCTTGCTCTTCCCAATATGCATAAAGAGTTGTTTAAAGATATGGGATGTGGTGCAACAAGATACTATCACTTATTTCACTAGACTTGGATGGGGCAGTCATTCCCCAGGCTGAGAATGGAGAATGGAGAGAGGGAAGGAGATGCCCACCTAGCTGAAGAAGCTCAACTGAAGTAAGAAGAAAGCAAACTGGATGATCTGCAAAAGCACAGACATGTTGCTTTTATCTAACACAGCTAAGCTCATCTACTCCTCTCCAGTTTTATTGAACTGCCAACTGACTCTACTATATGTGTGTTGGTGGTGTTACTCTTTCTGTGAAGAAGATTTTTATCCTATCATCTGGCCTTCAGATTAGATTAATGTATTGCACTCCATTTAGGTCCAAGTCCAAAGTTTACCCAGAAACTTTATCTGATCTTGAAGTCAGTCTAATGATCACTTTCCTTAGCAATATTTTATTTATCTATCAAGATAAACCACTGTTCCATAGACAGGTTTCGATGCATTTTTTTTCATGCTGCTTATAATTGTGGTTTGTGCTCTGATGACAGACAAGATCACTCGCCTACTTTTATTATTACTCAAAAGTTATGATCTGCTGATAACTTCTAGATTTATGTATTATAAGGCAGAGAACACTCAGACAAGTAAGTCTCTACTTTAGCAAAATATTCCCTTTTCCATGCAACAAGTCCTTATTATCCATCAGGGTGTACTTCAGGATCCGCCAGTGTATTTAGACATACTCTGTTGTTTGGCACGGTAGGGGATGAAAACACTATTTCAGGATTGTTGACACTTTGTCAATGTAACTGATTTCAGTAGGTGGTTTTGTTCTATATTTTTGGATAAACTCAAGACATAATTTTTAAAAAAATGAACAGCAAGAGGCATTTGGTGAAAGGGGAGTTGATACTGTGAAAAGAGCAGCATCAGGAATGAACAGGGTCCCTAGCTTTCTAGGGACTCTGTGTCTTCTGCTATGAAATCTGGCTTCTTGCCTCTTCCCTTGACCTTTTTCATCTAGATAGTGATGAGCTTGTGCTACTACCTTCTGACACAAGGAGAAAGATAGCAGCTCTGTCCAGATGAGATGGCAGTGCTGCAGTAAATGACTGTCTAGCGCTCTTGTGCAGGAGTAGCCTAGCAGAAAGCTTTCATCTGGTTTTCCCTGCTAGAAAAACAGAGTAAATGATAACTCCATCCATTTTGCAACATTATCATTGCAAGATGTGGTTCTGTGAGATTCCCCAAGAAAACAATGATTGGTTTAACAAAGGATTTGTATAAGAAGAACAGGGATACTGCAGGGGATACACAAGAGTCAATCCCTTGGTTCACACTAGGTGAGCAAGGAACAGAAGGTGAAGTAAGAAACTGAAGATCTGTCCTGTGTCATTTTGGGTTCCTTCTGACGGAGATGATTTCATAACATAAACAAACTCCATTTGAAAGAAAAGATAACGGGAAAGTAAGGAGTTGGTTCCTTCCTTCTGTCACTGTGCATAATGATACTTACTTAGTTGTCCTGGTCCCATGAAACATTTGGCAATTACAGCAGACCTAGGTAAATTCTCCCTGCATTGTCATTTGGCAGAAGAATTTCTCATTCTGTCTCCAAATTTCTCATATAATGAGATAGAATGCTGTCAAGTCAGTTGCTGGGTTTCACCCATAAGGTGACTGCACTACAAAGTGTGGCATATTATACATTCATAGCCAGCGACATCTAAAAAACACTACAGGTCCCAGACGGGGTTGTGCACATGCAAGATCACAGTCATCATACCCAGGGTACGATCATTCAGTTCCCCATCCCACTTAGCATTTGCCAGCTGGGGGCTCCACAGGTTGTCATTTTAAAAACAAGTGAAGGACTCTCATCAAACTATTCCTCTGCTCCCTTCGATCCAGGGGCACAAACATGTCTAGCAAAATTCACTGATCTGCAGAGAGCAATTTAGGCCTGATGTTCTAATAATAAACTAGCAGGTCTGTATTACAAGCAGTCATTTAGCATGAGGAGGTGAATGTGTGGTCAACTAAGGTTGAATAATACCTGCTTGATTTACATCAAAAAGTTATTCTGTTAATTTCTCTGTTTGATGCTGACTCCTTCCCTGCAAATGACAACACTATTATTAATGCTAATTATTCTATGCTAAGTTATATGATCACCATGGAAGGAACAGCTTTGATCTATGCAAGTGGCATCTAATATGTGGTGCAAAATTGCCCTGTTACTACTCAATAAAATTATATTTCTGATCATTAAACACAGGAACTGGAACCTCAATCCCATTAAGTTAATGACAAAACTCCCAGTAATTAGAATGGGGTAAGTGTTGTTCACTTTTATAAAAATCCAGTAATTTCACCATTTTTTACATTTGAGTAAGCAAAAGGAAATGAAGTTGTGCTACTACCAAAGAGTTTCTTTCCCTTTTCTACAATTCCTGTCTTCTCTGGCCTCAATTTTAAAAATCAGATCTCTGTCTTTTTCACTCCATCTTACCGTCATCGAACCACGGTGCTGCCCACAACAAGCCTGTACCGCATTACTTAAGTGACACAAACCGCTTCAGGTTCTTACGCTGGGTCAGAAATTGCTCCTACTTCTTTGACTTTATACTGTTCTTAAATCTCATAAATAAATTAAGCCAACACTGACCCAGAATAGGAGCATGCACACAGCCTTTTACATCAGTTTAAACCTCAAAAATTTAGAGACACATGCCTTCTTTTTCTAATATTTTTTTTTTTTTAACAGATATAATTTGAAGACTTTTTTATTTGGAGTTCAAAATACCACTATTGTGACTGGAAAAACAGACCTAACTGGAAAAAAGTGGTTGAATAAGCCATTCTATGACTATAAAATATCTGGAAATCCCAACTGAATGTCTTCTGCACTAGTGCACGTCAAGTCTTCAGTGGATACACAAGGAATGTAACCCAGCTGTGATGCCCCTATCATTCCCATTGTGCCTTGGATAATCTACTCAGGTGTTCACAGTAAGTCTAATGCATAGAGTAGATACCAGTCTTACCCAACATATTTACATCTCAGTGGTACACAGCAGATATGATAGATCTCAAGCTTTCCAAATACTTCAGTCCTGTGACACATGAACTTCCCATATCTACCGGGTACAACCAGTAAGTATGAAATGGGTGGGATAGGTTGAGTTTCCACATTGTGTGCAGGCCATCTGTACAGACTAAAAATACCCCTGAGAGAAAGTTTAACCTCGAGCAAACTTTTGCATTAGATAGCACAGATCTAAGCACAGCCACATCTTTGTTCTGTCTTGCCTGACACTTTCTGTTGTATAGTGTATGAATAATCTTGTGCTTTCAGTCCCTGTCCCCATTGATCCACACTGGCCTTTACAACTTCATCTTGGATGACCCTGCAGCTGAAGGTAAGACCTGTTTGCAGAACAGCTAAGGACCCAGAGCATAAAGCAATGTTTACTATGTTGTGACTGTCACTGTAACCTACCTGCGTGCTTTCAGCAAGTTATTCTCAGCTTAGGTAGAGTTTTCTTACCTGGAAGGTCACAACAGAACTGGAATCACTTCACGCAAAATTCTCTTAATCTTCCTTCCTGCATCAATTCCTCCAAATCCTTTATCTTCTCTGAAAGGAGATTATTGTCTTGAAAAAAAATAGGGCACTTCTTCTACTATATCTTAATTACCATAACATTTAAAGAAGATACATGATTCCCTTAATCCAAAAGGCTAATGAATCATTTTTAATCATACAAAAATGCCATGTCCTATAGTGGTAAGCAGCCTAAAGAAAACAGTAGGAGCTGGTAGGCATATGCTGGCTTGCTCTTTCCGTAGCATGAAAAAAAATGCGTCAGCCTGCTGCTGGCTCCTGACTGCACATGCCTTTCTTAACTTTGGAGAAGTAATCACTTTCTCCTCGACTCGTTCTCTCTTTGTCCTTTGATTGCAGATTCCAGATGGGTTCGGTAGCCAGTAATTACTTTTATAACTAGAACTCACTTGCAATGCATCAGGTTAATGTTAATGGCATTCTGGACAGACACTCATAATCTTCTCTGTTTTCTAACTTCTCTCCCATCCCAATGTAATTGTATTTCCTTAATACTAACCAAACAGTGATCTCTTATCTTCTTTTTCTTTTTTGACAGCCGGTATATGGGGAGGAACAATTTATATTTTTCCAGGCTCTCTCCCCCTCCTTCGCTATGTTTATTAAATCTGTATCTGTTATTTTTATGTCTTAATGCCAATGGATTTTCCTTTTAATTACAGCAATCTGATTTCAGTTTATTTAAATGCTGATTTATGTTTATGCTATCCCCTGGTATCAATTTCATTCCAACTAGATCCCAGTGTAACTTAATTACTTGTAGTCTTGTCATTGCAAGCTAATGCTAATTAAAACAGTGTTATTACTGCAAGGTATTAAAGATTAACCCCTCCACTGGTCTATAGGAAATAAAGTAGTAAAGTCAAGGTGAGGAAATAGAAGGCTTACAAATCCAGAGAAAAGAGCACACAGGAATGACCACTACATCTGTTTCTTTTCATCACGCAATGTGCTGTAATTGCCCAAGGTTCACAGGCTGGTTGTACTCCTTGGTCTGGAGCTATCTACTTCTGCTCATCCCACATTGTACCCATCTCCTGGTCTGGAGTTGTCTGCCTCTGCTCATCCCACATTGTACCCATCTCCTCCTTTTTTTAACCCTGTCTGTGGGTGAGAGTTGCAAAAGCTGAAGATGCTCACCTACCACAGGGCAGCCTCTCCTATCTTCATGTCCCTGGTGTCCCTCTTCCGCCCCTTGCCCACACCTCTCCATACCCGCTCTCAGGTATATCTCACCTTCTCTCTGTCCTCCTCTTCATCATGCATCCCACTCTTTGTCAATTCCCTCAAACTACGCACAACCACATTCAAGAAAACCAGTGTTTTAAACCAATCCTCTTCCTACTACTCTCACAATGGATGGAGATCACTGCCCATACCTTCCTCACTCCTGTTCTCTTGTTTCCAGGAGAAGATGGAGCTGAAGGACCGACCAGCCTAACCTTTTCATAGCAAGTGCTTTGCAACCAAAGAGAGATCAATCCAAGACCATATGTACTGAGCAATAACAGAATCTTCAGGCAAACTAGAGAAGTTAGTAGGACTGTAAAGCACCAGCTGAGTGCAATTATCTCCTGCACAATGCTTGTAAACTTTACCTGTCGCTTCAACACTCCCCGTAAATCCCTCTGACTGCAGTACACCACTGCGGCTGCTATGCACACCCTGTGGCTTCCCCAAATCCCTCCTCATCTCACACATAGCTTGATTTTCCCCCACCTTACTACTAAGGTCACATTTGCAGAAATGGTGATAAACTAACTCAGTTATTTTAAGAAATTCCCCAAGTCCTGATTCTTTAATACTAAAATAACTCCACATATATCTTTTCAGGCATATACATGCACATATATGCAAATGGGTACGGTATTGTACTCAGGTGTTTGGCTTTCCTGCATAGTTTTTCGGTTGGTTGCCAGGAAACTGGAACACTTTTGGTACACATGTGCCGAAGACATACTTAATTGTTTTTCACGTGCACCCACATTAGGAGGCAGCGAAGGCTAGTGTTTTTTCTGCTGATGAGTAAGTGACATCTGTGGGAACACAGAAAGCTACAGAGTGTGTCTGTCTGGGGCTAATTGATTTATAAAACTTGCCGACAGACAGATGTGAACAAACACTCCCAACAAACAACATGATTATAAATTAGCTGCTTCTTTTTATAGGAGGTAGGCTAAAAACACACAGTAAGGATAAGTAATGGGTGCGGGAGACAATTTATTTATTTTCTGCATCTAGTGAAGCACAGCAATTGTGCTCTTGTTCTGTGGGCTGGTTTTCCGTCAGAGTCTGGGAGTAAGAGAAAAGAAGGTGAAGAATAAGGATGATTTCTACAAAGCAGGAAGCGTATTGTAGTATCCCAGGAAAGCAATCTGGTAGGCAAGATGTAAATATGACCGCTCTGAGCTCTCTGTCTGAATCTGTGGGTTTTAACTGAAGGAAGTGGATAGGTCCTACTGTTATTGAGGAATTTCTGTGCTGTCTTGCTTAATGACATTGCCTCCTACACAGCCTGAGCAACTCAATTTCAGAATTTGTGCTTTAGAGGAGAAGGGAGTGTGAGTTTCATCACGTTTCTGTGATAAGTGAATAAAGTTGTGCAATTCCATTGAATTGTCTTTTAAGCCAATGGACACTACTGGTTAACCCAGGAGAAGCGAGGACGTGAAGGGGTTGGGGGGTGAGCCCATGAGACAACTGAAGCCCTCTATGCAGTTATGTGGATGCTGAGACCACTCTCCAAATGAACTAAGTGCTTTCCTCAATGTCCCAGAAAAAGTTAACAGGGGAAAAAAAATAAAAAAGAAAAAAATACCACATCTCCAGACTTATGTTATTTCTGAAAATCAGTTCCACATACAATTGTCTAAATAAGAATTTCTCTTCATTTTCCCATACATAAGCAGGAGGCAATAAGAAATAGCATTGAAATTAACTGGCTTCAAAGCTGTGGTCAAAACTGGATGAAATGAAATGAAATGAAATAAAAAATTAAACGTGAAAACAGATCACAGAAATTCAAAACTTATTTTACGGTATCTGAAGTCATTGGTAAAGCAAGTGGAGAAATTTCAAATAAAGGTAAGAATCTTCTTATCATCTCTCAAACTCCCAACATCCCTATCTGCATCCCATCTGGGTTCTGCTGGTCCCATTGCTGAGCACGTGGCAGCAACAACGGGGAATAGTAGAGAGGAGTGTGCTGTGCATAACGTGTTTTGTACAGAGGGAGGGCTTAGCATCCATCATCATAGCTCCAGAGGGAGAGGCAATCCTAAATCTTTCCTCTTCGATGCTTTCCACCACAACGTAAAGAAAACTCAGACAGAGAGAGAGAATGAATGCTAAGTGCACTGGCACAAGCATAGAAATGGAAAAAAAAAAATCATTACTCGTCAGTTTTAAGATTTACAGCCTTCAAGGTCTGCAGCGAGGGCAGGAGCTGAGCAGAGGCAGTAGCAGACACTGCTGCTTCTCAGCAAAGGCACGACCTTGCCTGGCTGCCCGGTCCTGGGCAGGCAGATGATGGGGAGAAGGGCAGGGAAAGCTCCTGGTACTCATTTCTTGAGGTGCTGCCCTTGCACATGTCTATACACAAAGAAGTTAGAGCAGCAGCACAGCCCTGGAGCTGGGCAGGGCAGTGAGCATCCAGCAGCAATTCTGATGGTCAATGAGGGGTTTTCAGGACAAGAGACCTAAGGGCAATCAAGAAGAGGTAGCTGAAGCATTTTGCAGAGCTGTGGTTTCTGGGAGCAGAAGGTGTGGATATAGAGGCAGATCCTTGCATGCAGAGGGTTGCTGGGTAGGGGTTCATGGGGTTCACCCTGCTGAGGGTCAGTGGTGCAATGAGGTTTAGCACTGGGGGTCCTGTTACCCTCGGTGGCATCCAGCAGAAGCTGGTATCGAGGGACAAATGCAAGCAACTTCCTCCCTGAGGTCCCAAAGTTCATGCAGATGTTCGAATCTAGGCTGAAGTCCTGGCAGACACAACATGCCAGTGGGACACAGGACACCAAGTAGTCCTGGGAAGTTGATGTTAATTATTTTTGTCATTAAGAGCAGCAGGAAATGAGCCTCTGGGAGCAGCTTGTCTGACATACAGACATGCACGCGTACACTCACGCACAAGCCAAGGCAGGCTTTAGGAGACAAGGCCGCTGCTCAGTGTAAAGGAGACTAAGTCAATATTATCTTTTCATAACAAATCCAAAAGGAGGCAAGCTGTCCCAAAGAGTGAGCCAACAGAAAACATGATTCACAGGAATATGACAGATCAAGGGGCCTCAGCTGAGCAAATTAACAAGTGCAAATATTTGGGTTGATGAAGTTGATGGAGATTTAAATTGTAGAGACCATATTAGCAAGTGATATCCCAAACCTGGGTTCCATAAAAAAGAACCTCCCCCCAACCCAGGAATTGTTTCCCCCCCTTGTTTTCTTTCACTTAGTAGAAAACATTTTTCCTTCACGCTGTAAGAAACAAGGTTTTTTTCATCCACATGCTTGCTCTCACTTTTCTGATGACTGCTCCAAGTTTAATAAGCTGCTGTCAGACATGTGCAGTTGAAGCTCAGGGTTGTGTTTTTGTTTTCCCTTGTACTTGCACAGCACAATTCCAGCGGTGGCACTTTTACAAGGCATGATGCAACCCCTCACAGGAACAATGCAAGACAAAAACAAGGTGTTTATGGAGCACTGAAGCAACCGTTCCCTGCTGTGGGACATATGTGCAAGGAGAAAGGAGAAAAAAGATCTCTTGTAATCCCTCTTCATCTTAAACTCATCTGGGTTTTTCCAAAGTGCTTCCTGAATAAACAGGATAAGAAGGACTGTGTTCTATAGGCATGGAAAATGCACAATCTACCTTTTTTTTTCACCTTTGTAGGTTTTCGTTTTCCATGCTTTTGTGTATATAATGGACTAAATGCTAGGATCATCTGAAATTTTACATCCGAGGAGGAAATGGGAGACAGTGAGATAAATTAACTGTCCACTTCTGTTCTGCTTTCATTTGGTTCTCGATCCCAAGGAGGAAGAAGATGAAGCACAAACCAAGTTCTTATATGGCCACTTTGATTTTTTCTTTTTCCAAAGCAAGGAATGGAAAAAAGTAATCCTAGTAATTCCTGTGCTCCAGTGTAGGGCTAACACATAACTTTCTGAACTGAAAATCATGTCATTAGCCTGTTACACATGAATTAGAGAAAGGCACTTGCTTTTGTATTTATTATGCTTATCTCAATTGCTATTCACAGTCTTAAGCCTTACTCCGGCTGCCATTTTGTGCCGATCACTGTGCTAGACGGCAGAAAAGCTTATGAGCATATGGTAGCATTTGGCTGCTCACCCATTCTCAGGATTTCACCCAGTTCTCATTGACTTTCAATGGCATCTGGACAACTAATTGCCACAGGCATCTTTCAAAGCCTCAACTACAGTACCCTAAAGTATGCAGGCTACTTTGCAGTCTAACCACACAAAACAACAGATTCCCTGCCTCCAGGCGCTTGCACCTACTGTTAGATGCATATTCTTAAGTGTGGCAAAAACAAGTCAAGCAAGGCAGAGTGGTTATGACAAGCCTCAGACCTCCGGTGGCTGCAATGCTTTGGGAAGCGCTGGAGTAGTCCCATGAGCTCTATCATCCCTCTCACACTGACCATGACCAGGCATAGCAGGAAAGATGCTGAGCAGCCTGTGCTTTGAGATGCAGGATTTATTTCATGCTCTGCCACTGATGTCCAGTAGAGCCTCTGTCATGTCACTTAATCCCAGTGCCAATTTTCTCTCTTAGCTTACAAAGTGCTGAGGACAGCAAATGGCTCCCATTACCCATGTGCAAAGGAACTCATCTTGGAAACTCTGGCATTGACTGGAATAAGTTTATGAGAAATAACATCAGTGAAGTATTTTTGTGTCCTCGGAAGAAGTGAGTGGACTCATCTGCCCTCTGTGAGCTGATGGTACCCACTTAACCGATCTGTGAAAGTGGCTGGCCTTGATTTTGGCAACGTTGTTTCCTTCGGAGCCCCACGGTTTCTGCAGGGCAGAGGAAATGCTTTTGAACAAGATGATCCAGAACAGAGGAAAACAGCATGTCGCATAAACAACTTTCTGAAACAGAAAAAAAAAGAAACCTCCTCTATCCTAAACAACAGCAAGACCACTGCAGAGGTCAGAATAGCCAGGGCTGTAAAAAGCTTCTAAAAATGTACGTGCTGCTGTTGAATTGCTTTGCCCTTGTCTCCTGAGCTTCCCAGGGAATTGTATTCAATCTTGAGTTTTATGAAGACGAGCCCGATGAAGCTTTGGTCTGCAGCATTTCTGGCTGTAGTCTGAAACACTGCTCAGGATGTCTTTAAAGATTTAAAAGGAATTTAGCTTTAGCCTTGTTTGTGTGTGATATTTTTTTTCCAAACCACAGAATTGCTGAGAGGTTTTATACTTTTCCTATTTTCTTCCTTCAAAGATTACGGATAGACTCATCACCTAATTATTTTGTTTCCCTCTTGTAAACAAGATCTGGAGAATAAGATAACAAAGAAGATATCTCTGCTTACATCTTACAACATATCTACACTGAAAAAAATTATACGTAACAAAATTTTATTTCAAGTTCCTGTAATAGGGCACCCTATAAAAAGG
>NW_009610437.1:154006-170650 GCF_000690535.1 Cariama cristata
AAGAGGAGACACTGTTAGACACAGTCTGTACTGTATAGTTGTACGTTGCTGTGAAGGTCTGCTACACGGAAACTTTCCATTTCAATAAACCTCTATTGACATATTTAGTAATATTAATAAATTTTTCAAATATAAAAAGAACAAAAGTTCCCATTATAATATCCAGAGAAGTTATTTAAGCAATCTTTCTTGTAATATAGGAAAGCCAGACTTCTTAATTCTAAAAATATGAAAAATAAGTTGATTACAGAGCACAGAGAAAGGGTTCTTTGTTTGCTTTTGATTATTTATTACACCTTTCTTTTCCAAGCTCAGTCAAAACCAGAGAGTAAACTTACAAACTGCCATTTTTTTAGTTAAGTTTTAATAATCATCATGGCTATGTTTAAAGAAAGTTAAGAAAAATACTTGTGTACAGTATAATTTTAGTTGGCTGTGCTCCTTCAAAAGCAGCTGGAATAATGGGCTATCTGCATTCATGCTCAGAAAATAACCCTCTGCAAACCTCTTGCCATATTTTATTTCCCTTCATTTCATAGACTGGAAGCCATCTCATCAGCTTGTGAGAACCTCTGTGGAGATCATGGTTTTAAAGTAGACATTTATTTTTGAAGTAAATACTGCACTTTTTAGATACATGGTTCGTGGATTGTCTAAGGAGATCTGTGATAACACCCTGTGGTTGGCAGTCGAAAGATATAAAAACTCTGAATAGAACAAAATGCTTCCCATATGCAAATATTAAACAAGGCAATTACCATATCCAAAGTTATATTTTCCACTACAGCAGGTTGCATATATGAAGAAAAATGAGGGAAAAAATAAAATCACCCTCATTAGACCTGCAGTCCATGGTGTAAGCACCACCATGTGATCCCCGAGGTTTGCAAACTGAGAAAAATGTGTGAGGGACCCAAAGCACAGGCAAGTCTACTAAGTACTTTAGAGTCTACTTAATATTTTGGTTTTCCTTAATAAATATTCTTCCTTAAATGTCTGGCTTCCAATAAGAAAGTGCAAATATCCGCGTTTGACCTTGCAGCTTTAGACTTGCATACAAGAAAGCATCCGAGTCCGGATTTGGGAAGATATAAGCACTCATACCAATTTCAAAAGGAAATCTCTCGATGTTAGGGCATCTTTAAGGCCTGAAAGATTTCAGTGGGATTTCAACACACATTTAAAGTTAATAATGTGCTTGTGCATCCTTTCGGAAGTGGGCCCAATAGCCCAATTGAATCTAACAGAAAGTCTTCAATCCTTACAGACTTCGGGATGTGCTTTCCCATTTCATTCTTTCCTCAACATCTTTCCTGGAGATTTAGACAGTGATGGGTGTGTTACTGCTGAATTAGAGCAGGATGAGAGATCACCCACTTTGGAAACCCCATGAGTTCACGGTGCCTGGCTGTGTTGGGAGCTGGGGCTTTCTGCTCTCCCTGTTACCCCTCTATACAGAGGCTGTGGAGGCACTGGGGCTCGTGGGGAGCCACCTCTCTGAGGCCTCCATGGGTACCTCAACCTGTATGGACCTTGAATCCGTACAGCAGCCAACCGCCTTTGCCTTCTCTTTATATAAAGTCTACACAATGACAAGGATACCTGAATCAATGGTGTTCCTGTATCTTTTCCTCCAACTATTGTTTTTGCTCATAAAGTTTAAGTTGAAATTCAATTTAATTAAATGCACAGATGACCTACTTGACTCTAATTAGGGCTAAGCTTGGAAATATCTTTCCATCCTTTTACTGGCCATTTCATCTGAAGGTGATGTCTTTCAAGACTGAAAGAAATTTATCAAAGGAAAAGGTGATGTGAGAAGCCAGCCTCTTCCCACTCTTTGCTGCCAGCCCAGCGAGAAGTGAAACGAGCTGTCAGAGCTCAAAGGGAGTGTGCAAGGCAGAGACACAGCTCCGTCTATGGTTCCCAGTGCACATCCTCCCTTGAGCCTCAGGAGGGCATTTTGATGGTGCAATACATGGCACTAATCAGAAAGATGAACTCTCTGGTGCTCTGAACACACCGCTAAAAGGCAAAGCCTTCCCTTTACTGCCAAAAATATACGTGAGCGGCTTTCATGCAATGACAAATCTTTCAAAACCTCATCTGTGCACAAGGGACTCAATCCCCTCAGATGTTTCTCACTGGTGCTGGGTAATCTCCCATCCCATGGCGGGATCTAAGTGCAGTACAGCACCTTCATGGACAATACCACCAGCTGCAGGTTTAATTAATAATGAAGTACTTGCCACAAAGGCCACCAACCTATGCCCACCCAGATCCCAAGGCTGCAATTAATACTGTCCTTGCTGCTCTGGGAATACCCTTCTTGACTTAGAAGACAGATTCCCTGCTCCTCAAAGCAAGCTTCCCTGCTTGCTTAACACCCCTTGTTCACCAGCAAAGGGCTTCAGTCCTAAAGTAAATTTATTAGTAGAAGCATTAACGGTAACTCTGATCATCCACAAATGCACTAAAAAGGAGTGTTTTAGAGTAACATGTACTTCACTCCCGAAGAAGCAAGGAAGCATGTATTTATACTTTAAGATCAAGGGAAAAAAGGATAAAAGGTTAAAATGAAAAATAAGGTAGTAAGGCTAAAAGGAATGATTTATTTTTTTTCCTCAGGAAATCACTACTTGAAAATTTCACGGACAACACAGCCACTTGAATAATGAATAAAGTAGTCTGGTTTAAATGCAGTGAAATTGCCCTCTCCTCAGCTTTCTTTTAATCTTTTGTGGCCCTACAAGGGGCCTTAGAAGAGGAGGCCCTGTGACATGCTAATCCAGCAGTCCTCCAGCAGCTAAGCTTAATCAGTCAGTAAGAGCTGAAGCCACTCTGCAGATTTTCAAGTAGGAACCTCAAATTCTCTTTTTGATGGCTAAACACTTGTTGTTTTTACATCTGCTGAATTAACCATAGAAAAAAACCACTAACCACAAACAACTTAAATTACTAAAGCCACATTGCTAATAATTCCCTAATTGCTAACCTGAAAGTCCGTAACAGTCCTGGATTGCCAATTCTCACTCAGGTTATTTTATAAATGCATGTTGATTTTGAAATCGTAATGATTCTGAATTAGTAAATGGATGGGGCAGAATGGTTTTCTGAGTCAGGGACCCTACATTATGAATGAAAAGGTTTCCCATCTGTGTAGCTCCTGGGATCTCACAACATTTAAACAAAAATTATTCAGCATCACTCAGAACACCCTGGGAAGTAATCAGACGTTTGTGTTTTGCAGAAGTTAAACCCACAGTATTAACACAAACCTGATGGTTTGTGCCCTGCCACCAGGTCCACTACAGCATGAAGCAGGATTGAGGCCAGAAAAGCCGATTTCAATAGAAACTGATAGAAACCCATTTTTCTATGGAGCTGTGTCTTGTAATTAATTACTGGTGTGTCTAGAAAGGTGCAGACTCCAGCTGGACTCACAGTTTCAGCTCTCCCTTGAGATTATACCCTGCGGTCTTGCAAGTGGTGAGCTCTTCCTGACCCCCCCCGGCTGAGGTTGTCCAGAGGGTCACCTTCACCATGGGACCTGAACAAACTTTAGGACTGTTATTTGACTGAGAAGAGAAGTAGTAGCGGGGGCATAGACAAAAAGAGAGACAGAATGCTTGTAAGAAGAGCAGTAGGATCACATAAACCTCATTTTTTAAAGAAATGAATCTAAAAATAGAATTTTTGCTTTCTATTTGTGCATTTCACAAGTCTTGGCATATTTTATTTTTCTGTTTTCTCCTTGTGCAGACATATAGACTGCAAGGCTAGAGTGTGGTCCTTGCCAATGGAGTCTTGTGATTGGGAAAGTCTGTAGCTGATTAGACTTCACTGCAGCAACAGGGATTTAATGTATTTCTCCCTTGCTATAGAGAGTTTTCAAAAGAACTGAAAAAAACTTTAAACACTTTTGAAGTTTTTTTTTAATCAAGTGGTACTAAAGAAATCAGGAAAAAGTGTACAGTCTGAAATTGATTTTCCTTTAATGAATGAAAAAAATAAACAAGTTGAGAATCTACCTTCAAGGAACCGGCTTCACATTACCTAAAACAATATCGCAGAGGGTAGACCTGAATTCTGGCTTTAGTTTGTTTATCTACATGTTGACCATTTGATCGTCTTCTTCTTCACATCTTACAGAGATGAAGGAACTCCAGTGAGACAAAACCAACTACATGCACTAGAAATGCATCCAAGCAGTCATGTTATTATTCAACCATCCATTTTCAGGTAACATTGTCCCACTGTCCAGGTGTGCTTTTGGCTAACCTGTTATAGATGGAAAAACATATTTCCCTATGTGAAGGGTTGATCTGAAGGTTCTCAGGAGAAGATATTAATGGGGTTAAAAGTCTCCTTCTTGGGAAAAGCTAACAGCTGATGAATATATTATATCAACTCAACTACATTTCCCTCCTGACTATGCAAAGAGGAGCTACATCAGCATGCCCAAGATGGGAATCAATTACCTCTCATTCCCATGCTGCTGAATATTCAGATCTCGTTGGTGCATCTCCTACTGTTTGGCTCCAGTTCTCTTGCAGGTTAGCAAGGAAATCAGATGCAAATCACATAGGTGTTTCCTCTGCGGGAGGACAGAGCTGTGGCTGCCAAGGAGGAGGCAGGCTGCCTTTGTGTTTTTCAGAGTCACATAGCACTTAGCCACACGGTTCCCATTGACTTTCAAATGGGAAATATGTAGATTCGAGTCAGAGTTATGGAAATGTAGCCTTTCACTGTATCATTAGTTTTTTGTTTCCACATGACAGAAACTCATGATTTATTTTGAATATTTAAACTGTGTCAGTGCAGCTTTTTTTTTCTGGAGGGGGGTGTTTTAGTGACTGTGAAATAAGCAATTCCTACAGTGTTGGCAGGGCAGCATTAAGAAGCTAACATAGTTGAAGAACATTGTAAAGGGACCTATTTTGCATATCGTCTAATCTAATTGCAACATCTGTAGTGTCCTTATAATTATAGGACAGGAATATGGAGGTGGTCACCTGGGTTGTGTTCCTCCCTGCTGGACAAATCAATTAGTCTATGTGCTACATCTGTAAAGTAGAAATAATACCTGAATCACATGGAAGTTTTAAGCCTTTGTCAAGGTTTCAGTAGTGCTCTGATATTTTTGGATTCAGTACAACATACTATCTAGGCCATATACAGATATCGGCAATCTTGAGACTGTTATAGTTCCTTCGCTCACACCATCCCACTAAGCACCTTTTATTGGCATCTTGGCTGCCACTTATGTCTGTGGTTTAAGACTGGGCTACGTGGGACACAGTCAGCAGGATTTTCTGTCCTCTTGTTAACACTAAAGAAAACTAGAAATTAACTCCACTGAAAACAAGGCTACATCCAGTTTCAAACTGAGCTGCAGAGATGGAGGTTGCTGCAATATCTTCTTTTTATATCCTCAAAGTCTTATGCAATCCTGAACATTTAGATTTAGCAGAATCCCTCACCTGATGATTTGACTTATCTTGCTCGAGCCTGCAAAGCAGTTGAGCTACTTAGCAATTCAGCTGAGATTACTGCTGAAAAGCACATGCTGGTGTGTCCCACTGAATCATGCCCTTACTACAAGAACTTCAGGGGCCACCAAATGATCTGGCCAATGAGCTAAGAGAAAAACTAAGTTTTTCTCAGAAGGAAATGGATATTTGCTTATTTTAACAGCAGTATTAGATTTTGATTAGTTATAAGGAAGGCATAATGGCATCTGGCTATAAATTATCTTCCCACAAGTACCTATTTGTATGTTATTTTACTATTCAGGACACTTTATTGGAGCGTCTGCCTTTGTGCAGGACTAGAAATTACTGGCCTCATCTTTCTCTCAATTAAATAACATAAATCATGAATGGTCTCAATGAAACCAGTGAAATTTCAGTGATATAAAACTGATGGGGAAAGACAAGAGGGCCCTTGAATTTCATAGCTCTGTCTTTAATATGCTCATTCCTGGGACCTTCAGCATAGAGCCCCTCTCTCCTACACACTGTATTCCAACAGGAGTCTGACGCAGAGTATTTACAAGGAATGGGGCTAAACTGTTTTTTTTTCATGGAGCAGAGCTAAATACTAATAAATGCAGCACATAACACACTCTTCCCAAGGTGCATCTATTAAACAAAGGATGATCGGGACAGCTTGAAAACAGAGAAGTGTGCATAATAATTTACTACACATACTGTCCAAGTTTACAGAAGAATTTAGGTTGGGACCAATTTTTTGGCAAGAACTCAGTAGTGTTATAATGCTGGAAAAACAGCTGGGTAAAACAATTTGCAAAGAAAACAGACAACTTTTTAACAATCATCTGAACTATTGTCTAATCTGTCTGGTCAAAAGGCTTGGGACAAACTATAGAAAGAGAGTGATATTACAGAAGAAGGATGAAATTAATAGTTAGCTTGTCAGGAGGATCCCTCTTCCTTCCTGAAGCCTTTGCAAAAGCAACAATTTGTGATGACATTGAGCTGCCTTTTGGGGGGATCTCGTATTTCTTAGCTTCACAGGTTCCCAGATGCTTTTGTGTGGCATTAATATCTGTAATGACTGAGTCTCTTTAGTATAATGGAGGTGGAAAAGAATTTCTATCACTGCTGCAAGAAACAAGCACTATGTTTAGATCCTGGAAACTCATCTCTCTCTTATTGTCCTGCAGCAACAGGGGAAAATTGAATATGTGTATGCAGGAGGCTGAACAGGTGGAGAGGAACAGAGCCTGGAAGAAATGAATGAACAGTCTCTGTTCCCACATGTGCCTGAGCCTCAAGGTGTTTATTGCCCTTACTATCACTAAAAGACTTTTCAAAACTTTTTTCCAGAACATGTCTTCACCAAATTTTTTCACTTTTCTCTCTTTTTTGTAATCCCTGCCAAACTCCTCTCCTAAGGATAGAACAAGAAAGTTCCTCATAGGCAATTTTTTTTGAAAAAGTAAAATACAGGCATCTTCGTAGCAATTTTGGTCACTGAGAACCAAAGGTGCTGAAACAGTGGGTGGGAAAGAGGAGAATCAGTTTTCAGGCTAGGAAATGCTAGAAACTTAATCAAAGGGTTTGCAGGCACATAATCTTACTCCGTCTCTGTGTATGCGTTTTGTTATCCCAAATTGGAGAGGAAGATGAAACCGGTGTTTACAATCTGGTTTTGCAAGTGCAATCTGAAAGTTTCATCCCCATGATCACCAATTGCTTTTCATTCTTTCTTTCAGTCCTTATCCTCCCTTTCCCTGGTGATGACAAATGGGGGCACAAAGAAATAAGGAAGAACAGAGTGAAGTGCTTCTCTCCAGCAGCCACTCGAACTTCGAGCAGAATACTGAAATAATCGGTACGAAAGAACAGAGGCTTTTTTTTCTTCCACTTGCTCCTTGTTAAGTTTCACAGCTCAACAAGTGTCCTACTTTGAAAGAGAAAAGGAATAAAAATATCCACTCACTTCTCCAACTCCCTAATTAACCTTTTTTTCTTTCCCTGTCTACATTTCCCTTTAGTGCTCTCTCTCCCAATTCTGTCTTTTGTGAGACAAAATGGTGGAAGATTGGACAAAATGGCAGAGGGATAAACTACCAATAATTGGGAATCTTTTCAAGAAAAGCAGGCTCAGAGCATATGCAAAGGTGCTGCCACTCTACTTAGCTCATTCCCTTGGCATCAGGACAGGATAGGCAAAATCAAACCAATGTTCAGAGATTTTCAGCTGCAGATCTGAAGTTTTGGCAAGCTTCTTTATCATTGTTTTCCAAATGGGAAAGCGAAGGGACAGGGAATTTGAGAACATATGGTGACAGAATAATAAACTGGTAAACAGACTCCTTCCAGGCTGTGTCCTTCATTGAACCCAAAAAGCAATTGATATAGGACATGATTTCAGAGAGCCAGAAGATAGCCACTTAAAGTGTCTTCAGCCTCCTTCTGTCAGACCTGAACTGATACAAAACAGTAAAGTTCACTTTAAAAACATAAATCAAAACTCAGCTTTGAGTTTTGCCATTCTGCTGCCTGGTGTGTTCCCAGCAACTCCTGTTGAGCTAAGCTTCTGGAGATCAGCTAAATCATGGAAAAGATAGGTCAAAACTCAGTTTTACACCAAAATACATCTATCTGCAGATGTTTCTTTCACTCAGATGCTGCAGTTCTAAAAATGTATCTATAAAGATGATAACAAATGCAAAAATCTCCTTGTTTACTGAGATATTCTTCTGACCCTGAGGCCATTATCACAATCACGTTAATCTAAACTTTGAACATATATTATGCATTTAATTTAGCTAAGAACAAAATAATGAGCACTATCCCAGCAAGTATTTGGTTACCTCCTCATCTGTATACCATGAAGGGACACATGGAGGAAGATCTGTTGCTGAGCAAGTTACTTTCTTTTATTACACTGCTTGCCAGCACCCCTGAAGTTCAGAAAAATTAAAAAATGGAAAAAGTAATTAAAGCATGCTAGGCCTAATTACTTTCCTGCCTGCTTCGACAGTGTTTTGGGGGAGAGAAATCATAGTACTTCAAACCCCCATGTCTGCTTAGGAACTGCAATCCCCAAGCCTTCTGCTGAGTAGAAAGCCGGAATTCTCTCTTCTCAACTGGACAGCCTCCTGGTTTCATCAAGAAACTTGACATTTTCCATAGCCAGCTCCGCATGGAACTCCTTCCACAAGACATCATTGAGACCCAGGGATTTGAAGAAGAAAATACAAATGAGTATTTATATTCTCGACATATTGAGAATGTTGTGAATTAGATGCTGGTTGTTGAAGGTTGCTGAGAATATTTGAACTTGGAGGATAAATACTCAGAAATAAACACAGTTGTTGTAAGGCAGAGGACAGTTCATGCTTTAATAGCTCCTGTAACTACTCTGAAGTTAGCTATTTTAGAGGTACAAATGTTGATATAGAAAGGCCCTGACAACACTTTAAAAAAAAAAAAAAAAACAAACCCACAGAAGAAAATATCTGACAAACAGTGGAAGAAAAGGGTAAATCCAAAAGGGAAAAAAAATAGTGGCAAGAGAAATCAGAGAAAATGAATGTAAAACGCGAATAAGGTAAATAACAGCAAACACGCAGAGTAGGAGAAATGCCTACTAGAGCATTGTTTTTATTTTTTTCTAAAAAAAGAGATTTGAAGCCAGAAAAAAAATGTGATTGGAATAAGGAAAAATTAATATTTCAGGAGAAGTACTTTTTTTCCCTTTATTTGGCATTCATCTGGCTACATCTGGAATACTGCAACCAGTTGGACTTCTGACAATAGAAGGCTGTTGATAAACTTCAGGGAGTTCAGCATGGGCCACCAAGGTGGTCAGGAGGTTGGAGTACATGATGTACAAGGTAAGCCTGAGAGAGATGGGTTTGTTCAGCCCAGATACTCATGAGGGACTTCATAGCAGCCTTACAGCACCTCTGAGCAAGTTATTAAGAAGATGGAACCAAGCTGAGGTATATGATAGGGAAGGATCCATCTGGATAAATGGGAAAAAGGGGAGATTCTCCAGAATGTAATTCAGTGCTTTCTTGTCCTCTCCTTTCTACCCTACACAAATAACTTGAGTTTATATTTGGTTTTGAATCAAGTTAGCGTACTTTGCACATAGATTTTAATGGGAATAGATTTTAATGGGAACAGCTCATTCAGATGAAACTTTTTTTTGTTGTCATCCTTCTTATCATCAAGAGCACATATACTACATTGATGCATGGTGGGCTCTTGTGTCTTGAGGCCTGCCATTAGTCTTCATTCTATGTGAAATCATTAATAAAAGAAGTTACAAGATGCACAAGAATATGAAGTTGAAATGTTTGGATGAGTTGTAACCAAAGTTTGGGCAATATTTACTTAGCACAGGCTAGAGTTGTTAGAGGTGTTGCCACAGTACTGTAAACATTGTCCAGTTATTGTCCATTTTGTACTGGGATCATATTCTGATTTCTTTATTAATGTCTGCGCTTGACTCCTCATCAAGTCTCGCTGCTCCATGAGAACATTTGTAGATCAAGATTCTGGATAAGTAAAATCTTGATATTCCTGAGAGCAAAGGGAGCCTTGGTCTGATGCTGCTCTGAGGCCAGGATTTTAACAAATTGTAGTATGCTCAACACTTAGGGAGAAAGTATGGCTCACACATACCACCAAATGGTAGCAGCTCTACAAAATAAAATTGCTATGATATTTGCATTGCCTACTGTGTACGTTCAGCAGGTTAGTGGTGTCCTGGAGTTTCATTCCTTGCAATGGAAACTCAATCATTGAATTTGATGCCAAGGCTGTTTTGCAAGACTTTTCATTACAGTTGCTTTGCTACACAACTAAGAAGTTCAATCAGGAACAAAAGATGGTACTTCCCACTCTTTGCTGCCACCTCCTCAGACCACAGCATGCATCCTGCTTCATCTTAGCCCTCCTTTCATTTGCCATTGATTTGTTACAATGAACATATTAGAAAGATTGTGCTCACACAGAGAACTTGTGAACCTTTAAAAGGACCCATTGACTGGTTTGAATAAAACATCCGTAAGTTTGGATGCCTGAGTTCTATGCAGTTGATTTTATCTTTCCAAGATCCACAATGCCCTGACAATGATTTTGAGGTATATTCTTGGATGAAGAATCACAGTGTCATACTTGTCAATGTAATATACAATGACAAATTATAACTCTAGTGATAAAGAACTTATAATCTTCCCCAATACTTCTAAATTTTGCATAGTCTTACACGATCTCAAATATTCTTCCCAAGAAAATACGTGTGCCTCCTATACATGCTAAAAAAAAAATCCCACACATTCACTGACAAGCTCCCAATAATGTAATAATTATGAGCAAATGGGACCATAGGGAAGTGGTGGGGCATCCACCACTTTGTAGGCTTTGTCTAATTTGCTTTTCAGGATGGGGAGATGAAGAGTCCAGTCTAAGTAATGTGCTTTCCCACTGAATTTCAATCCATATTCCCAAGCAATAGAAGAAGTAGTTGCCACTGGGTACTCAGGGACAAGTGATCACAAACTGAAGATATCAGACAATATTTGTACAACAATTGAGTAGCTCTCATACTATTTAGACAGGAGATTCCCTAAGAAGAACTTGCCACACTAAGATGTACATCCCCCATATTTTTAATACATTTTAATTCAAGATCTCTCCACAAGGTAGGACGTAGAGACCTTTCTGCGTTTTTGGAGACTCTCCTATATCAGTCATTTCTAGGGATGCAAGTAACCTGGAAAGGAACATAAAGCCTTCAATGCAGTGGAGAAAATCTTTTCCTGGAATTGCCTCTACTTACACTTTATAGTAGCAGGTTATTATAGAGTTTTAGTTATTCTACAGACTCCAGATTTTACCCAAATGTGGATGGTGCTGACAGTTTGCCGGAAGCCAGGTTGTGACAGAAAAAGAAGGACAGAGTATTCTGCGCTTCTAAAATATACAGAGGCGATTTGCTGGAGACACTGAATTTCAGTAGCCCATCTGACAGCCACCTTTATCTTTAACTTGTGAAGTTGAATAAAGTGGAAATGTTGCCTCCTGGGGTACATAGTCTACATGATTTGCTCAAACACCACCAAAAGCTCCAGGGCACAAAATTTCTTGTGATGGGCTGGACAGTGCATGCAGCCACAACTGCCATTCTGATCCACACCTTACATCAGGAAACATTTGCTGTTACAGGATCAAAACCAGCCACAGCTAAAATTTCTGAAAAGATTAAAAAAAATCTCACAAGAAAAGGACATGGGGAATTAAAATTACCTCAGCCGCTTCATTTGGCGTATGGTATTCCAAGGGATCAAGAGGAGATATATGAGAAACATGCACAGAAGACATGTGGATAGTTGTTCATTATCAAATTAGCACCTTTTATATTATGTTTCAATCTTCTCTCAGGCTTTGCCTTGTAATAAAGATTAAAAAAAATCTCACAAGAAAAGGACATGGGGAATTAAAATTACCTCAGCCGCTTCATTTGGCGTATGGTATTCCAAGGGATCAAGAGGAGATATATGAGAAACATGCACAGAAGACATGTGGATAGTTGTTCATTATCAAATTAGCACCTTTTATATTATGTTTCAATCTTCTCTCAGGCTTTGCCTTGTAATACACGTGATCAGAAGTGAATTAATAATAGCAATAACATGCCAAAG
Source organism: Cariama cristata (assembly GCF_000690535.1). Lineage (NCBI taxonomy): Eukaryota > Metazoa > Chordata > Aves > Cariamiformes > Cariamidae > Cariama > Cariama cristata. The sequence continues at coordinate 166,194 of NW_009610437.1, forward strand.
AGTCCATTTTTAGTGACTATTTTAAAACAAAAATTAAAAAGGCACTTTTACAATATTATTAAAGAATACTTCATTAAGTAGAGGGAGGTATACTGGAGACGCAAAACTCCATACCCTGGAAAAGCACACAATTTCCAGGCTTCTGCCTTTAATTGCATCTGAAAGCCATTGTTCCCCAAACAAAAGAAGCTGTGGGGCGAGTGTTTTGTGTTTCATTGTGTCTTTATCAACTTCCATCGCTCAATATGAAAGAGGCACCCAAGTCAGTGGTGCCAAAGTTCTGCCAGTTTCTTACTGGTCTAGCTACTAAAGTATTCTTTTTCCCAACTAATTTTAGCCATTCATGAATATTCCCCTGTCTCACAATATGACGCGTTCACACGGTGCTTTTTCTCTGATGACCTCAAATTCTTTAACCAAACAGTTTATTTTACATCACTGTGCTGCAGAGAAGATGCTCTGCAGAAAGCATAGAGTCAGACTAGTGGGTTGCTCAAAGTCTGAAGTCAATAGTGGAGCCAGTATTTATATTTCACTATTTTTTATTTTTTAAAGAATGGAGGGCATAACTGTGTGCATTTTAGTTCTAACCTCTGTTGTGCAGAAACACAAGGTAAGTGCAGGGTACAACATTTGAAAAAACTATCTTCATCCCTAAAAAGGGGCATTCTGGGTTGTTTGCTTTGTTTTACCAAAGTTAGTTAGGAAAAAATCCTTATAGAAGGTAGGCAGGCAAACCAAGGGAAAGCAATACTTATCATCTTAGTGCTGCTGTTTGAAAAGTATTGGGGACTATAGGGAACAGTGCTTCTTCCTATAAATGAGAAAACGGATGGTACCAGACAGAACAAAGTTATGTATAAATGAATTTGGACATAGCATCTATGATTTGATTTCCACCATGACTTCTGCTGAAGGAATATATTAATTTTTCTCTTCTTTTCAAGTTCTTTCATCAGCCCTCAAATTTTCTAACATACAAAGAGAGAGAAAGAAGAGAAATAAGTTTATGGTGTCCTCCCCACACAAGTGTGGATACAGAGCTTGGAAAAGTGAGAAAAAGAGCTACAATGATACCCTTAAACATAGGTAAGTATTTGAGAGAAAGGTTAGTAGATCTCTAGGTTTCGCAGAGCTCAGTGATGAAGGGAATCACTAGGATTTATGACAAACATGAAGTGTACACAGCGAACAACCACAGTTAAATCCCATCTGTCCCCTACAGACACACAGATGATACATTTTTCTTTCAAGTAGGCTGGTGACACTACCCAGTATTGCCCCGCTGCCCCAGGACCTCCCCCTTGGCTTTCAGCATCACTCCCCATGGGAAATCTGTGGAGAGAGCTAATCAGCAGCGACAGGGACCTGAGATATTCTGTGGGCAGCGTGCACCAATAAGGATTACCTTCCTTCCTTTGTTTGACAGAAATAAGACATTATAACTGTAATGAGTAAGCCAATTGATAGATTCATCTTTTTTGCTTTGAGTTCCCTGTTTTCTTTCCGGTTAAAAACCACCTAACACTTCTAGGATATCGCGATGGAACATACATAAATGACACTGCTAGTGTTATGTCTTGACATTCTAGGAAACTTCAATCAGAAAAAAGAAACAAAAGTGCCTGGACAGGCAAATTGGACCTTTGAAACATCTAATTAAGGCTAGGTTTGCATAAAGATTTGAAGGTTGACTGCCTTTGCCCATGCACTCAATATCGACTATATGTAAGTAACAGCAGGATATCAATCACAATGAAAGACCACATTCTCCCCCTACTTAGACTTCTAGTGTTTGTTCTTTTTCCTAAATGTTTTATATTCAGAGAGTTGAGGTATTACTGTCAGAAAATATTAAAACAGAAACAATACCTTTCGATTGCTCTTTTGCAGTAGAAGGCAACATACACTTGCTCCATCTTGGAAAATAAAGAACCATAAAGGACTATAGATGATTTTGTGCTGGTTTTAATCCCTGCTTAGCAAAACCCTTACAGACTTTTAGAAAAGTATCTCTTGTCTCCATGATCCCCAGAAATGAACTGAAGATGCTTTTAATTTGGTTCTTCGCACTTTCCAGGCTTCCCATTGCTTGAACTAACGTTCTCCTCCCCAATCCTCATTTTTTAAAGAGCTGCCATCTCATGGAAAAACTTTGATAAACATTCTGGTTTGAAAAAAATCCTCCTCTCCCCATTACTGTGCACATTCACAGAGAAAAAAAAAATAAATCTTTCTTCCTTTGTTTTTCTTTTTCTTTTCCAGGCTTCGCTGCTTATTCTTTAATCAGGCATACAGTGAACACGATTGTCAATTCCAGACTATGGGATGTCAGACTACAGAGAACAGCTTAAAGCAGAATTTTTCTACGTGATAGTGTTTTCATTTCCTGAAGTCTCCTAAGTGCAAATCTATTGAATTTACCATTTTAAACACTATTCTTCATATGTGCAAATAGAAAAAGAAAGTACACAGAGAACTATCCATATTAAATGTGTAAATGCAAGCCAGATGATTGCTACCATAAGCATAGCATAAATATAACTCAAATGAAACCGCATCTTGAAAAAACATTTAAAAATAAAACAAAAAACATGCATTTCAATTTGAAAGGGAACAGAGGCAAGAATACACATAAGGAAACAAAGATATTGCAATAAAATCGGCTCTTATACTTCTCTGAATCCAAAATATTTTACAATACTTTATGGAATCACCCCCACATATAGCAATGGAAGAGAAAAAATTCTCTTCACTTGTTCCTTCACTCCTTCTTAAGCCTCTTCCCCAGAGCTGTGAAAAAGAGAGACAATATGTAAAAAACTACAGTTCCACTTTCTACATTCATGCCTTGTGAGGGTGTGATGCTGGGTCCATAAACAATTCTGTATTTAAGCACTTAAGTAATAAAACCACAGTGATGGGTGGGCATGGCTCCTGGCACTGCAGGCTTTCTTGTGCTGGGAATGGAGGAGAAGGCTGTTGCAGGGCCACAGCCACAGTACCACCACATCATGGGCACCCAGCCTGGCATCATTCCCACTGAAAAATTGCTTTGCCTTCTAGGGAAAGGAAAGCCAAAGATTTTGGCTCCTTCCCAGTAGAAGATCACCTCCAAGATAAGCCCTGGAGTTTCTTTATTCTTGTGTGGGTCTCCAGACCCGAGTACCACATGAACATTTGCCAAAGGGGGACCAAGGAACAGACCAAGAGGAAGCGAAACTTTGATGTCTCCCAAAACACTCTGGTTTTTTCCTTCCTCTATGCATACAAGAAGCACAAAAAAAAAAAGATGTAGATCTTATTTTCCCAACTTTACAGACACAGGTGGTAGCTCTTACCTACCAGTCCATTTCTCATTGCCTATGCACCTCAGTAGCTCTAGCCACGCATGTAGGGTCTGATGATTCTTGCTTGTCTTTTACTTACAAATTCTATTTTACAAAGGCCATGAGATTCCCCAGGCAGCTCATTTCAGGGAATTATTGCATTTTTTCAAGCTGTTAGTCACTTGGTCTTCAAGGTCTAACATTGTGCCTTGTGACACACCATGTAAAGGCTCTCAGTAAAAGCTGGAAATGGTGCCATGTCCTAGCACTTGCATGATGGGGAACGAAAACTTGGAGGCTCCTCTGCCCACCACCTTTCTTAGAAGTGCAATCTTCAGTCCCTCCCGACTGATTTTGGATCCCTATCATTGTTCTCTGCTATCTTTCTGTCACCTTCCCTGTGTGCTGAGTGTTTTCCTCACTACCTCCAGGAACCTGTCTCTTCTCCTCCTCCTCTTCCATTCACCATCTTCTTACTTCTTCTCTCTCAGCTTCTGCTGCTAATTAAGGAAATAATCTTCCCATCCTGGAGATCTCCTAATTTGTTCCCTGCTTATGGAAACACCTCTCTTACCCCCTTTTCTTTGGTTCTGTTGTCTATTTTTCTCTATTTGCTCTCTTTCTTTTCCCCAAGAATCCTGTACTAATTACTCCCTCTTCTCTTCCTTAATATACCCCCTTTTCAAAACCCTTCCAGAATTCATGCTGGGAATCTGATAGGTAATTATTCATTGCCAAGCCTGCAGACAAAGTAGAAGGGGCCTGAACGAGCAGACTTTGGGTAAGTCCTGATGGCAAATCATGAGACAACTGCACCACTCATTTGGGAAAATCACAAGAGATGCTTTCTAACGAGACGAGATCCTCAACTGTTATAAAAATGTATAATTTCTCTCAGAAGATAGTCAAGGATCTGCCACTCCAGGATCTGTCCCTGAGATAGAAATGCTGAATATAACTGAAAAAGTCAACATCATCCCACATATTTTCAAAATACCCTGGTTTGCATTTTGCATGTTTAATTTAGATGTAAAGAGGACTAAATTCTAGATATTTTAGTACCAGGGAATTAAACACTCTATTTGGACTTTTATCTTTTCTTTTTTCCATTTTTCTTCCCCCTCCCCC
>NW_009610437.1:170663-183122 GCF_000690535.1 Cariama cristata
CAAGATTATATGCAGCACTTAAACGTTTTTGTGAAATAATCAGACTTTTTGGTATTATTATTATTTATGTTTAACTCTTATCTGAAATTAGGAGCTGCTCTGCTGGCTCAGCAAGCTGAGGGGCTGCTGTATAGATTGTTTTGTACTCGAGGGACTGGAGTCTGATCTCCTTCCCAAATAACCTATTTGGGTAGAAAAATCACAACCACTATAATGAGTAGTATCTTTATCTCCGTGTGTCAGCTCAGAGGGTGCTCTTCTGGGAGAAAATTAAATGTGACCTTCCACTGTTGATGTGACACAAACAGACATATATTGCACAAGCTTCTGGATCAATGGCTGTTGCTTGCAGCTCTCTGATGTGTAATACTCCTTAAGAAGGATACAAGCCCCAGTACTTTTCTTTGCGGATTCAACATCATATTTGAAAGATTTTGGAAGTGAGCTGAATATGACAAACCTTTTAGTATATATTCTGCTCAGCATAAATTGAGTGAAGCCCTGCTAACTTCAGTGTTGCCTCTGGGCTTAAGATGTCATGATAGCAGAATTCGGTTCTCATTTTCTAAGGTAATAATGTGGTTTGGTAACTTTACAACATCATGTGCTGTGGGGCTGTGCTGCTCTACTCGTTGAACTACCATATAATGGAAGTTCACAGATGTCCCAACAACCACATTGTTCAAGATAACAACAGTATTCATTAGCTGGACATAAATCAGATAACTCTTCTGAAGTCAATGGAAGTTGCAGAAGCATGGAAGAGATCATGATCCAAACCACTTGAGATCCAGGTGTTCGATCAGCCCCACCTCTGCCTCCATTCCCTTCTCCGTCTTTTTCGCCTCTGGGTCTGTGTACTGGTTTTGGCTGGGATACAGTCAATTTTCTTCACAGTAGTTTGTTTCAGATTTCTGACCAAAACAGTGTTGATAACACTGTTGATAAGCAGGGTTTAGTGACTGTTGAGCAGGGCTTACACAGAGTCAAGGCCTTTTCTGCCTCTCACCCCACCCCACCAGCGAGTGGGCTGGGGGTACACAAGGAGTTGGGAGGGGACACAGCTGGGACAGCTGACCCCAACTGACCTAAGGGATATTCCATACAATATGATATTGTGCTTAGAAATAAAAGCCAGGGGAAGAAGGAGGAAAGGAGGACTTTCAGAGTGATGACGTCTGTCTTCCCAAGTAACTATTACATGTGATGGAGCCCTGCTTTCCTGGGAATAGCTAAACATCTGCCTGCTGATGGGAAGTAGTGAATGAATTCCTTGTTTTGCTTTGTTTGTGTACATGGCTTTTGCTTTACCTATTAAAATGTCCTTATATCAACACACAAATTTTCACACTTTTACCCTTCCAATTCTCTCCCCCATCCAACGGAGGGGAGTGAGTGAGCAGCTGGGTGGGGGTTAGCTGCCTACTGGGGTTAACCCACCACAGCTTGAGAGATAAATTTTTTTTTTCTCTGTAAGAAGGTCCTACAGACCTACCACACATTACAAAACCCTTCTTTGCTTTGTAACCTTAACCCTTATGATCATCATAGTAGAAATATTGAGCTAATCTAAGGATTCCCTTTAACCAAATCTAAACCCCAGGTCCACTAAATAGTTTTCTGTCTTCATGAGGCAGAGCCATTCTGCAAAGAAATTCTGACACATTTCTGTTTCTCACATATCTGCCCACAAACAGGAGCCTGCAGAGAACAGTGATGGTCAGTGACTTGATAACACTTGCTCAATGAAACTCTCTTTTTGATTATCTTTAAAAATTTAAACAAGCACCTATGAATCTAAAGCCTGTTTCTCATTCTTCATGGCAGACTCATAAATAACTGCATGAGAGACTGTATTGCATTGTTTAACATGGATGGGTCTGTATGGAGCAAAACTAAATTTCCAGGGTATAGGAGTTCACCACTCGATAATACCATTGATAGTGAGCACATAATTCTAGTGATGTCAGTGGAGTCACACTAGCCTGTAACTGGACTAATGGGAATGAAAACCCATCCCGTGGGTAAAGATAAGAAGATATATAGTATTAAATAAAAATAGACAGTCAGAATAAGTACCTCAGCCTTGGGTAATATGTTGGGTAATAGCCTTTACTATTAGTTTTACTCATGGGAAATTTTACACAGGGAGGAGAGGCTAAATTTCACGTGGAAGAATCAATTCTTGGGACAAAGGAAAATGACAAAGATAAAAGCAATGACAAATATGGCTGAAGGTATCAGAGAGAAACAATTGCTTTTCACATTAACCATCCTGTTTTTAAATTGCCGGTGGCCTCCTGTTATAAAAAAAAGGGTGTTTCTAAAATCAATATATTAGACTTTTTGGGCCCCAATTTGTGAGAGTCCCTTAGCAAGGGAGGAAACTTTTGTATCATTCTTCATTAATTCTCTACTTCCTTAAGTGCTTTGGGAATTATCTGTTAAAGCAGGAAGAAAAACCAAAAGAATGTGTGCAAGTACATAAGGTTGGCCCCACGTCAGCGAAGCCTGGAGTGTGATAAGGAAAGCTTTGTGCAAGGAGTAGGTATTTTACAATGCCACAATTATTGGTTCAATAATCAATTGTCAGGGGTTTCAAGCTGCAATGAAAATTATCACTTGCCAAACCAAACACTAAAAAAAGAAAAAGGAATAAGGCCTTGAATGCTGCTGCACTTACAAGTTACCACTACCTGTAGTTGTGCTCAGGAACCAATGGTCTGCCAAATTTTGCAGAGCCCAACAATTTTCTGGAAGTGAAATAACTTGGTCTTGTAACACTGAGTTTGACCCTGCCACCTCAGTTCCCCAAAAGCCCATCTATTCCCATAAAGCCAAAGCCCTTGTCCCACTGTCGCCCTGCTTCTGACAGAAGACAAAACGTTGCTGATCTCTGCCCTAATTGGGAGGAGTGAAATGAGAACAGCTGGAAATACAAATTGAGCAGGACTATTTCTTTCTCTATATTCCAGCCTATTAGTGTTTGCTTAGTTCTTGTTTGGCCTTAAAGTATGAAAAGCCATGGACCAAAATCATCACGGGACAAATGGATGCCACAATCTACAAACTACCTTCTCATGTGGCTTGTTCTTCATAAAACTGTTAAACCTTATGTACAAAAAGGGGGCTGGCTCCATATAGTCCAGAGCCTTATGAAGTGGCTTTGATCAAGTATTTTCTCTTAGGATTTACTTTGCACTGGTGTAACTGGCTGCAAAAGGCAAAACCAATGAAAAAATAGGATTTCCTCCATCCAGAGGCCACGTTAATCAGGTTTGCATCTGTTTTAAACAATCTCAGTTAGTGAAATCCTTCTGTGGATCAAATCAGTTCAGTCTGATGATGTCTTATTTTGATTGAAGTTTGAGGGAATGAATAAATGAGCAACTCCAATCAAGGCACAGTAGTTTTAAGAAGCCAGCACCCATCTCTGCATCCAGATCTGTCCACATGTTTGCTCACAGCCATTCCCAAGTGCTTATGTCTCAGTGATCCTTGATTTAACTTTGATGTAATCATAAAGAGTTACACTAAGGGACACATAGGCAATATGGACTGATGCTAGGAGCAAATCAGAGGCTCGGCTTCCATTTCAGTAACGTTAAAGTAAGGAGAGAGCACAGTTTTCCTTTTTCCTTACTTCTTCCTTTGCTTGGTAATAAGATCAATGGATTTGTTGTCGTTTTCTTCTTAAAACACATCTCTGTATGATGTGAAGGCAGTGTTGCAGGCTGGGTCAAGTCCAAAAACTAAGAGGAGACTTGGGGCTGCAAAAAACAAATCTGGTGCATAATGGGACTGAACTGCTTGTACCAAGATTTCTCTGGATTAGCAACAGATAACAAATTTTAGATTAAATAAGTGCTATGTGTACATGTCCATGCTTTCTGCACTCCAAAACCCTCAAACCCAGAAAAGAACTATTTTTTATTTCCAGAGTTGACCATTTTTAGGAGATTTATTTCACTTTCATATCTATTCATAAATTCCAGTTCAATCCGTATCCAGTAGCAGACACTTGAATCTCTGCTGCTTTGCATTCTCTCTCATCACATATAGGGTACACAGGGTTGTAAACTGCTATCCTGCTTTCTTAAATGTTCAATTTCATTATATTCAGATTAAGAACATGTGAGTACCTTTGATCAATCTCTTGACAAGCAAAAAAATCCAACAAAAAAAACCAAAACTGAATGGTTTTGGAAATCAAAGCTATGCTCAGGAAATGCAGTTGTCAGTATTTCCAAAACATGCACAGGGCAAAGAAGACCACCAGTATCCACATGGGAGATTGTAAGAATGAGGTGCTGAATACAAAAATATATGTATAATGTGAATTCCAAAGTTATATAGATAAAAGGGAACACTAGCCAGACCCTTCGTTTAACATAGAGTGGAGGATGTAGCTGAGTTAATTCCAACTTGAACAAAAATATGTACTAAAAACACAAGAAAGCAGAATGTATTCCGTGTCTAGAGAATCATTATATTCCTTCTCAAGTTGTTCCCTTCGTAGTAAATAAAATGTAGCTTGCTTCAGGTCTCTTTGCTTAGCTTCAGTTGTCTGACATTTCTTACTGATGCATCTTTGTTACATACATTCAGAAGAGCTCTCTGCCAGTGAATTTTTGTTGCCTCTGTAAGTAGTCAAAATGATCGCATCGGTCGTTAACTTGCACTTTAAGGAACTAAGCAATTGGAGTTTTTCCTGTTGTTCACTGTGTGATCTGTTACCAAACATTTAATCATTCTCATATCTGTTTTATAAACTTTCTCTAGTTCATCAACATCCTTTCTCTATCACTGGTACCAAACTAAAGAAGTATTTCAACAGCAGTTAACCCATGCCAAGTACTGAGGCGATTTCATTATGCCTACGTGAGACTCCCCTGTTCATGTACATGAGCAAAGACTCACATTAAACTGAAAGCTCGTTTTTTACCTGATTATCCATCATGCCAGAGAAGTGTTTTGCAGTCTCGGAGTGTCTGGATAGAGTATCCCTAATGACAAGTATGCCTTGCTTTTTCTTTTCTTTGATATATGAGTTTATGTTTCACTACATTAAAGAAGAGATTACTTGTCTGTACATAGCTTACCAAGATACTTAGATCTCTGTCAGTATGTCCTACTTCTTCATTACTAATGCCCCCAAGTTTTAGATCCCAAGCAAACTATTGGCAATGGCCATGTATTTTATTCCAGGTCACTGATAAACATGGGCAACAATGTAAATCTAGGAAATGATGTCTCATAATCTTGTAAAAAGTTAATTGGAAAGACACATAAGAAAGCAAAAATATCAGCAATATTGTATGGAAAGAGACACGCTGTATAGGAACAATTCCATTTATGAATAAAATTTTAGTCAGAAATAGCCTTTCTTATACAGATAGGGATTAGTTAATCCATATTGCTGAACCAAATATGTTTTATGAAGGCTAAAAACCATTTTGAATTAATGTGTTGCAGTTATTAAGAGTCAGCTGACATGTGCAGATAACTAAAGACCAGGAAGAGGAATACTAAAGTTAAAAGTTACTAAATACTAAATACTAAAACTAAAGTTACTCATCTCACAGAGACGTCTTTAACATTCTAGTTTTCTTACATAGTTTGATTACTAAAGCAGTTTTCCTGTCATCATATGTCCTTGGCAATACTGGACACTGTGGCAACTCTAAAAACTACACCCTTTACTGTAAAACATTTTTGTGGACTTATTTTTCTTTTTTTTTTTTTGTTGAAATATACTCAATGTCTTCCTGCAAAATATTATTTGGCAGTGCCTCTGTCTTTATCTCTGACTTTCAGTCACTGTTTCTCAAGTGGGAAATAATATGCCTTGGAGTTATTAATAATCATATGGAACTTTATCGAAGAGTAGTTGGAGTGTGAAGAATGTATACCAAGGACATCCATGTCGTTCTGATACCTTCCTACCTAGTTGTTAGCTATCTTATCAGTCATAAAGTATTTCTAATTAGGGCCATCAAAATACAGAGCCAATAACAAGAAACGTCAGGGAGGTACTGGTGTTCCAGTTTTGCCTCAGAGACTTTGAAAACCCAGAATTTGACAGGGGTTTCCTTACAAACTAAGACTCTGCCTTATTTTGCAAATAAAAAACTAAAACGCATGGTCCTGCCTGCCTGTCCTACATTAATGTCAAGAATATAAACTGACCTGAATTGCTGGTAAGAACCTAATTAGCATGGCTACAGGGTGAGCAGTCCCTCCAACATAATAATTTATTAGCTAGAAATCCCTGGGCCTTGGCCAACGCAAGCTTCCTGCCAAGGAGATCTGAAGAAGAAAGGAACCTAACCCATACGATTTTCTGACTCTTAGCACGATGAGTTTTGACAAGGATCCTTCCCTCACCACGTTCACCCTAAGTTAAACAGGAGGAGGAGAAAAGAGATTTGATACCCGTTGGGTTGCAGCGGTTACTTTGATTTCTATTAGTAAGCAGCTCCCTGGTGACCACAAGGTAATAGTCCCCATCAAGAGCTCCTGCACTGTCCTTTATCAAAGAGAAAAGCGGCATCTGCTTTGGATAGGTTCACTAAATAGATGCTTTAACTGGACAGATATTGAAAAAAAATTTAGCGTGTTTACCTCAGGGGGTTTTCGTAATCTGTCTTCATCATATCTCCCAGTGCAGCTTGTAAGAAAAGATAGAGGTTTCTTGTGTTAACCTTTTTGAAAAACATTTTCCTACTCTTTTGCTCTTCTCTGTATGGGTCTCATAAAGGACATCTAAACTAACAGTAATTGTTGTGAGCAATGTTTGAAAATATTTAGGTTTTATCAGCTTATTTTGAGATCCTCCCTTCCCTATGCTTCCCTCTACTTCAGTTTGAAGAGCTGATCTTTTTGTCTGAATGACTCTGAGTCATCCTGCATGACCCTTTTGTGTGGCTTTAGTACATCAGTTGATGAATCAATCTGAAGTTAAAGAAAACTTTTAAACTTGGGGAGTCTTTATTCACCTCCTAGTCACACACTTCAACACCTTCATTCAGAAAGGCAGAAAGCAGCCTGAGCACAAGCGGTACTTGACCAAACAGTTAAGATAACTGTATGTTTTGATTTGTCCTTCACATAGTCCTTTTCTAAAACCAATGAGGATAAATTAAGGCAACAAAGGGACTTGCTTTCATCTAGAAATGCTTATCTTTTCTGTATTTGCACTCCAACTAGTCTGCTTCATTCACATTTTCTGTCTCCACCCCAGTTTTCATGTGCAGAAAACACTGAGTCATTACTGATAAAACAAGTTGGAAAGTTAGCTATATTGTTATTATCAACATCCTATATGAGAGGACTATATCTAAACTGATTTAATGGGGTAAATACCTAACACTCTGCTGATGTTGGATCTGAGATAGTTTTGAAACGTTATTCTTCTTTTAAGACTATACTTGGGATGAGAAAGTGGAAAATTCAATAGCCAAGGGCAGCAACACAGAGTGGTTTTGTGTCAAGGTTTGTTTTGCCTTTTTTCACCTCTTAATGTCCTTTTTTCTCTTTCCTAGAAGACAAAATCATAAAATCATAGAATCATAAAATGTTTTGGGCTGGAACAGACCTTTAAAGTTCATCCAGTGCAACACCCCCGCAATGAGCAAGGACATCTTCAACCAGATCAGGTTGCTCAGAGCCCCATCCAACCTGACCTTGAATGTTGCCAGGGATCGGGCATCAACCATCTCTCTGGGCAACCTCTGCCAGTGTTTCATCACCGTCATTGTAAAAAATTTCTTCTTTATATCTAGTCTGAATCTACCCTCTTTTAGTTTAAAACCATTACTACTTGTCCTATCACTACAGGCCCTGCTAAAAAGTTTGTCCCCATCTTTCTTATAAGCCCACTATAAGTACTGGAAGGCTGGAACAAGGTCTTCCCAGAACTACCTTCTCTTCTCCAGGCTGTACAGTTCCAACTCTCTCAGCCTGTCCTCATAGGAAAGGTGCTAAGGCCCTCTGATCATTTTTGTGGCCCTCCTCTGGACCCATTCGAAGAGGTCCATGTCTTTACTTGTGCTGAGGACAGCAGACCTGAAGGCAGTACTGCAGGTAGGATAAGGACAAGACATTCTTCGGCCAAGAAAAGGTCTAACCACAATATATTGGAGCATAGGTCAAGTGCATGCTCTGAAATTATCAATCTCTGATGAATGTGGGATGTGCAGAAAGGAAATATACAGGTATTGTCAGGTCAGGATGCATCTATATCAAACATAGCATGTTATAGACAGTGCTGGATCCCGCGGTCTCCTGACAGCTAAATGGCTAATCTTTTCCAAGTGGAAGAAACAATTCTCTGTCTCATACAGAACAATGGATTTGTAATTGAGAAGATCTGACAAATTTAGAAAGGATTTTGTGCGTGTGTTTGAAGAAACTGACATTTTTACAATCTGGCCTGGAATCGTCTTCTAGGACAGTATTGAAGGGATCAAAGTAAACACATGTAAGAACCTAATAAAACCAAATGCCTAAAAAGACAGATCAACTAGCTTTCTACTTCCCAGCTTGACTGCAAATGTGATTCCCATTCAATAATTTTGTCCAAAGAATGATGGACTGAATTTCTGTAGCCTAAGATGAATGCTGCCAGGACACTCCAGTGATATATTAAAGGAAGAGAGAATGAGAGACAGAGTTGCCAGGACACCAAAATAATTTGACAAAGAGGAAATAACTAGGAAGTTTTTAGAAAATTTTTTCTACAGACAGATAAATTGAGACAGAAATGCAAGTGACTTCTCCTGAGTCACAAAACAGAACTGCAAACAGATCAGAAGTCTGCATGCCGCCTTCTTTAACCTACTTATAAGGTCAAATTGTCTCCTTATTGACTAGTTAGTGTAACTACAATTGTATGCAGTTTAATCAGGACATTCAGAATTGTTTTATATTTATGTTTCAAATTTAAGGTCCATCCAGCACTAAAGCACAAGAAACTGGAAAAGGAGGGTTGGAGCGCATGTCCTTCAACGAAACAGCAGGGAAGAGATATCTCTACAACGACCAAGAAACAGCGACAGAAAAGGAATCAGCTGACTTGCCCTGTGGGACATGATCTTCAAGCTGGGGGTTGTTCAGCTCCCGCCCAAGCTGTCTAGCACACATGCTGTAAAAACAAGTGTCAGCTAATGGAGCGTGCCCTCATGCTCAAGGAAAGAGCAAAGTGCATCATGCTGCATATCCCAGTGGAATTGGGCTCCGGACAGTCGGAGACAGACCACTGTGGGCAGGCTGTGCTGAGAGTGTCCATCAGGTGTTAACTTTCAATGTCAAGCTGTCTTTCCTCCTTGTTTTCCCTTAAAGGTGGTCCCTCTGGTTGAGGGTTGTCATTCCAAAATGATACTCTCTTGGGTATTGTCACTTATTAGAGAAAAGGATAATGTCTATTCTCCTTTTGAGTAGGATCTCAACTTCATCAAAGTTGATCACAATAAAATTTTTTGCCTATCTTATAGACAGATGAATGATAATCTTCGATGGAATGAATCAGTTTGACAACAGAGATTTTTAAAAAGCCTTCCTCCAAGAAATTAGCCTGAAATCTACACCAGAGACATAGGGTTAAAATCAAAGATGAATGACATTAAACTTCTCTTGTTTGTCATCCCAGCTGTAAGAATCTTGCAGTGAGTTACCCAGTGAGTCAGGAATTACTGGAGCTGGTCCAACTCCACTGTGCAAAGAAATCTAACAAGCAAAAGCATCGTTTGTGGCAATATTCCTGAAGTTCCAGGATGACTCCCATGAAACCTCAAAAGTGAAATGATCTAACAGAAAAGAGGGACTGTTTTGAAAATGAAAAAGCCCATGTCATACTGAGTGTGGCTAGAAAATAGGACCCAAAACGCTTTGCCTCCTCCTGTTCTGACAGAGAAGTGGTTAATTGCCATATTTGATGAAAAATGTATTTAAAAGCATAAAATTGGAGGCCTAATTATATTTGTTATATGTTACTGGCAGAGCTTCATGAAATGATCAACGGTTATCTTTCTCTTCCATCAAGTGCTCAGGGATCACACAAGGACAGAGATTAGGAATATGAAGTACGGGTTGCCAAAAACATAAAATGTGTTGTAGCTTTCTTCATTTTTTCCCACATTTTCCATGCACATCATTCTAATTAAAGGTTTTTTTCAGCATAGCTACTTTCCCACTTATTTGGAAGTAATCAACCCCACAAAACCTTTTCAATATCAAAGTCACTACAGGAAGGCACAAGATTTTCAGGACACAATATAGTTTCATTTTAAACCAAGAACAAATTAACACATTTTGATTTAACTTCAGCAGTAGATTAACCCAAAATGAATCAAAAAATTGCTGCTCATTGACATGCAAAACCATCTTTGTTATATTGCTACTCATAAAACTTCATATGCAATGGCACAACTGCGCCAAAATGTTCAGACAACAAAAACCAACTTTATTTCAGAGATTTACACATGTTCCTGAAAGACTGAGATATTTCATGCCTTCAACCAAACCTTAATTAGAGCTCAAATTACAATACAATGTGTCCCATCAAAGTAGGCGTGCTATTTATAGCTGCACATTTAACTCTTTGATCATCAGGTGTTCTGTACATCAGGATCGTTAACATCTTATTTAGCTAAGAAATTCATCGCTCAGTGCTTAAAACACAGCTGGAGGGAGATGCACAATATGCCATGCTGTAAATACCACTGGAAGGATGTGTAGCTCATGAATGGTGGTTTCATGAATATAACTTGCACGCTTACCTACTTACTTTCTGAGTATTTCTCTTTGAGATACTCAGTCTATTTGTGAAGGACAAACAGTAGAAAGCCTAATGCTGCAAACAGATGTGGCTGCACTTAATGGGGAAATCTATTACTTCAAGGAAGGGCTGAGTTTTCTATGGGACTCTATACAAGACTAAGTATTTGGCATTTATATAAAAGGCTCAGCAGAGCAGTTATTTGCTGTTTATTATGGTGGGATATTTGGAGTGTTAGCTTGAGGTCTGAGAGCGCTCTAAATTTATCATGTAACATGCACAATTTTATTTAACAACAGGGGATCACAACTTGAAGACTAGTATTTGGTGTTACAGCCTGGCCATCGTAACTGAAGCACAACTCTCCCTGCTATCACCATCCAAAACTGAACTTCTGAAAAGAGAGGCAATGTAATGGAAATGTTCCCTACCACTACACAGCGTGTAGTCTCAACAAGCACAGAAAGAAAGTCAGTGTTTGTCAGCCACTTGGGAATTTAACTTTGTCCAGATTTTATTGAAGACTCTTCTCAGACAGAGGGAGCCGGTGACATGGATGAAGGAATAAGGAGCTCCTTTAACTTCTGTGCTTGAAGTCTGGAGGTACAACTGTCTGCCACCAATTACCCTCCTTCAAAGCAATTCACTCAGGTGCTTACGTTTAGCTAGGATGAATCGGGACTTGAGCAGGCAAAGACATGCCAGAGTATGTTGCACTCAATGTAGAGGTGACACAGAGCACTTTCCCCACCATATAATGAGGAACCTATAGCAGATATTTTGACCTGAGGGTTCCTTAAAGCCAACTTCCACGAGCCATGTCACATGCTATTAGCATTGTTTAGGTTTAAGGATTTCAAGATTATGCCAGTTAGTACTGGGCAGATAATAATAATGGGTTACTTTGAAAACAAACCTTTGTCTTCTATTTTTAAGGACAGAATAATCCAGTGGCAATTCCACAAAGTAAAAATTAGATTCTCAGACTGCCCAAAAGAGCTATTTCCAAAGATCACATACATTGTTAATGGAAAGCTGGAATAACAGCAAGAAGAAAACTGAAATATCCAATATCTCAGATGGAAAAACAAATATCAGGTTATAGACAACAGAGGCATGAGGCATGATCCCAATCTATGGAAGGTTTCCTTTCAAAGCTGGATGTCTACTTGCAGATACCTATTAAAAGCCCACACATTAATTACAAAGGGAAAAAGATAAGACTTCAATTCATTTAGTTCTTTTGTTCCAGGCATTTCATGGCTGTCAGTCTGAAATTTTGAAAGAGGGCCACGTTGAAGATAACCCTATAAACAGAAAAACTTGGGGCTTAAAAAAAAAAAAAAGGTAAAAAAAAAAAAGGTATACTTCCCCCACATATGGTTCTAACAGATGTGGTTTTAAATTACCATTGGGACATAATAATGTTTTTTGAATAGACTGAATGTTAAATAGTTGGCTCTTCCTATGTGACAGACATTAGCACTCAGTGGTTTAAGCAGAAAACTCCCCATTTGTGTCTTTAGCTGGCATGTACTTCATTTTCAGCCCACGCTGGTCAGTATGATTTAATATCTTGGCCTGATGTCCCTCTCACCAGCAAGAGGAAGGAGAAAAAAGGATTAAAGAAAAGAAATAAAACAGAAAAGGGAACATCCCCCCATCCCCCCCCCCCACAGCCC
>NW_009610437.1:183153-188178 GCF_000690535.1 Cariama cristata
ACAACTCCTGCAGCCCTGCAATGGAAACTCACTGGAGAGGACAGCTGAGGAAGAAAAACGTTAAATAATTCAAAGCCACTAACATCAAGTCTGATGTAGGTATAAAAATAGTTACAAAACACCACTCTACATGTTTTCATTATAGGAACTTTGACTTACTTGGAAACATCAAGAAAACCTCAAACCTATCACCCTCCCAGCCTCACATGCTCAATTAGTCCAGCAGTCGAAATGACATCCATTTCCAAACCAGCCTTCAGTTTTCATGGCCATTTCGTGTTTCTGCACTGGAGGACCCAGCACAGTTCCACAGCAGGAGTGAGTATGTCTGATCCAGAGTCCATTAAAACCACCGAGAGCCTTTGAATTAACAGTAATGAGCCTTGGGTCTGGCCCTGGTTTAGGTTAAAGTGTTGCGGTGCTTTGGGGATTCAAGCAAGACTGGATGTGACTGGCTTTTGTTTATCTCCAAAAATCTTTGTTGCTGGGAACGACCACTTCTAAACACTCAGTCTGCGAGAGCAGTGCACATTTTAAAAGAAGGCCTTCATGAAATATTCAAGGAAACATGATGCAAGGTGAGCTAGCATATAGTCTGTGTAAAGTTAACTCAAGGTATTTTCATTTTAACAGAAGGAAGGAGAGAGAAACAAACATGAGTATTCACAGATGAAGAATGTGGCCCCCCCCACCCCATCTGATCAGCAGCTTTGCTGGGGCTGAGTGTGGGGAAATGAAATAGTAACTGACAAGTAAAGAGTAATTTTTTTTAAATTTATTTCATGCACAGCAGAGACATTACAGAAATTTTAGCCTCCCATGCTCTGAAAAGGGGATAAAACCCAAACCAAACCAAACCAAAAAAAATCAAATAGTCTTTATTGCACAGAGCACAACAGAGCACCGACTGCAGCAATCCAGTTCTAGCACTGAAAAAGCTGGCACAGGTCCCTCCATTCCTGGTATTCCCCCTTTTCCTCACCGCTAATGCCACTTCCCAAAAAGACCCACTTTCCTTCCCTGGTATCAGCTGCCGATAGCCCCTTCTTCACTGTTACCATCTTCTCGGCTAGACATTTGCTGTCTGATAATGTTAGGAGAAAACACAAAAAACCAAAATAAATAAATACATAAAATTCAACAAAACATTAATTATGCGGAAGGTATAAAATAATACAAAACTAAGCGATGCAGGTGTACAATGACGTTGCTCCCCAGAGCCCATGATCAGCAGCATTTGGCACAGAGAGCCACAAACAGATGACATTTTAAAGCACATGGCGCTTAAGCAGGGATGTAAGCAATGGTTTGTAGCTTCTATATGAGCCATTTGTGCATGCCTCCAATCCCAAGGAATATTAAAAACAGCACCAGCAATAAGAAGCTATCAAACCCAAGCCCTAAAGCAAGAACTGTTCAGGTAGACCCAAATGCCTGTCAACAAACAGGGCTTTAAGTGACAGACAGGTGGCTTTGTCTGCTCACACATTCTTGCGAGATAAAAGCAAAGACAGAGGAGTATCTAAAGTTTCCAAATCCTAGACATCTTTGCAGGGTGTCATGAACACAATATGGACATTAGAATAGGAAGGAATGAAATTTAGGAGACAGAGATGCAGGGGAAACATGTCAGGCTAGAAGAAGATGGTCATTAAGTTGTCCATCAGTTTAGGACTCAGGTGCTCCAGCATGGATGAAGCGAGGGGCATAATGTGTTGTTTGAGGGGAGAGTAAATGCTCGCTAGAAAGAAGCCTAAGAAAAAAAAACTCAGATGCTGTTAATGAGAAGCAAAAACATTTGAGCCATAGACAACTTCACAGTCAAGGGTCACAAGACAGGCAGGCTGGTTGTTCTTACTTGATATTAAGGGTATTTTGTTGGCTATATTTTTGTTCAGATTATCCCCAGGACAAGAATAAAAGTCAAAATGAGAGTCTTTTTCATTGCTGGGCTTTCTGATTCTCTCCCAAAGCCTCCAGTCATTATACCACAACCTACTCTCACAATACTGAGTAACTAGCTGGGTGATAAAAACATCAGGTGAAATTCAGTGTCAATAAAGTCAAAGTAATGCATAAATGGAAAACCAATTCTAACAATACTTGCACAATGTGGGCTCTAAATTAACTATTACCACACTGGGGAATCACCATGGGATGCCCTCTACAAATATTGGCTCTCTGCTTGTGCCAGTCAAATAGGCAGAGAAAATCTTGAGATATGTTAGGAAAAAAATAGACAACAAAAGGAGAAGAATATATCAGGATGATGCTGTGTAAGCTAATGACACATTCCTATCTCAATGCCACATGCATCTTTGTTCAACCCATCTCTAAAATATGTGGTAGAATTAACAAAGAAAGACAGAAAAAAGAGTTGCAAAGATTATTGGGAATATAGAAAGACTTTTGCAGGAGAGATGAAGTAGAGTTGGGATTTTCAGCTTGGGAAAGCACAGAAAAAGTGGGAGGAACGGACCTCTATTAAATCATGATGCCTATAACCCACAAAGTGGGAGTCACCTAATGAAATTACCAAATTGTGAATTTAAAGCAGAACAAAAGGAAGACTTTTTCACTCACTGCATAATTTTAAATTCTGAAACTATTTTTTACAGGATATTGTGGCTATCACAACTATACACTGGGTTCGAAAAGAATCCAGCAAATTGATAGAGAACAACTGCTTCAGTGCCTACTGAGCAAGACGGTCCAAAAGACAGTCCTGAAGATAAATGAATGTAATGAAAAAGTGCACCCTGTATTTTAATATGAATAAAATTAGGCTTCATATCAGCATGATACAACTACTGTAAACAGTTGGCAACTCAGGAAAAATCTCCTGGGTCATGAAACTAGCCTATAATCTCATCACCTCCAAAAAGTTGTTTGTGCCCTTGCCTTTCTCCCTTCTCCTTGGCATGTGCTCCCACTACATTGACTCAATGTAAGTCACTAACTCAGCAGAAAAAAGCCCCAAATTCCTAGCAAAAGATGGAGCTAGTTTTCTCCTCAGTTGATCAATTAAATCATCACATATATTCTGAGGGAGTGGAAGGATAGGAGATGGGGAGAGAGGACATTGGGAGGGGAGGAGAGGGGGACAGCAGGACCCCTCTCCTTCCATGGCCATGGGTCCTGAGATTGGCTCTGATGTGAAACTACAGCCTTAGCAGTCATCTGTGATGATGATAAAAAAATAAAAAAGCTGATCACACAAACAATACACTTATATGCTCTTTCACTTTTAGACGTTTCCTGATTGGTTTTTTTTTCCCCCTTGTTTTTTGGCTGTGATTTGCCATAACAGTTGTTGTTACAAGAGAATGTTGTTATGTTAAATCAGAATTCTTCTGTCAGAAGGACCATGAACCCAAAGGTGGGATACAGAGGACTTTGTGTGACTGCTCTGTCAATACACCACCTCCTGAGATTTCTTTGGTTTTAATCCCATTCTACAAATCCTGCAATGTCATTTTGCTTTGATGCAGCTTTGTGGGATTCACATTAATTGTATTCACTTTTGTTTCCAGGAAGCTTGAGATTTCATCATCTGCTAACATATGCTGAAATGTATGTGTCAGTTTTATAACAAATTTCCAATATATAAAAATATCTATGAACCATACAAACACAAAATTAGTTTGTAACAAAATCTCAAGTTATCTGTTTATTAGGGAAAGAGTAGTGCTGTCAATTATGGGAAGAGCGAGGCAGCTTTAATAATAAAACGACATTCGCAGTTTCTCATAACTATACTAAGCAAATTGTTTGGGCTGAAAATTTCCATGCCAGCTGTCTGCCTCAGGCTGAAGTTTTTTGGAAAATTTCAGTCAAAACAGTTCAGCAGATTCTGAGAACAAGGCTAGGGAAAAGTATGTTGTTTTACCCATGTTAAAAAAAAATGCCTTTGGCCTTCTCTCTAAAACCTCCTGTGGGATATTTAGGACTTTAGAGGAAGGACTTGAAATATGCCTGGGAGAGAACTGTTTTTCTTCTAGTGAATTTTGTGCAAATCTGTGTGAATTTGGCCAAATTTAGACATCTTTGATAGAATACACTGTTGCTACATGCTCCTGGGTACATTTGTACATGTTTGCCAGCTTCCATCACCTAAATTTCCACCTGTGTGGGACTAAAGAAGATGCTTTGTGCTGTGGGGCATTGCAGGTCTGCATCCAAGTATCAGAACTGAAATCAGAGATGCTCTCCGGTGCTCGGCATGATCCCCAGCCAGGAGGAGCTGAAGGAGCTTGGGGTGAGAGACCTGCAGAGCAGGGATTAGAGGGATGAAAATGGGATTCCAGAATAGAGCTGGAAGAGGCAGGAGATGAGGAGAGGACCATACTGAGCTGGATGGACCAGGAGGGATCTGTTTAGGAGAGCAGAGTACTGTGTTAAAAGACACAATGATAATCTGTTAATTTAAGCCGTTCGCACACTCAGATACCAAAATGATGCAACCTGACAAAGCTACTAGCTTTTGCAAGACTTAAAAAAAAAAATTCCAACAAAGACTAGACTAACAGATCACTAATATGTATATTGGAGACCCAGAATTTAAGAAAAAACACAATGGATGCTGCCTTAATCAAGCGCCCTGTCTGCTTTCATTATGACGCAGTCATTATTCACAAGACCATGTTTTATCCAAGCCAGCCTGGAGATGCAGTGAGAACGGGGAGCAGAAGACGAGGTTTACAATCCCTGTCTCACCAATTGCAGAGCTGGAAGCTTTATAGTGACTAAGCAGAGGACAGAGGCATGAGGACAAATGTGTTTCAGGTTAAGGCAGCCACATGATGCCCCAAGACTCTGGGCAATGTTGGGCAAGTCACTTCAACCCAGCATTTCATAACTGTGTGGAAGTTAAGTGTGTTGCAACCTCTGGATGATCATCTCGATAGCTCAGAGTCCGATCTGCTTATGTGTCAAACACCCACAAAAGCAAATAAAGGCCGTGTGAACTTTGATTTACTTTAGCATTGCAAGTAAACCCCGATCACGGCTCTGTCTGCAGGAATG
>NW_009610437.1:188438-188775 GCF_000690535.1 Cariama cristata
TCTCACGCTCCAGCAGTTTTTCCAACCACTTCTGGCAGTTACTTCTGAAAGCTTTTTGAGTAACCAAACTCTCCCTTCCTATTCTTCCTTACGTTACACAGGTGAGGACGAAATCGTTTTCAGCATCCAAAGACACAGAGGCAGTTCAAAAGAAATTAGCAAAATATTGAAAACTTTCCGTTATAAAATTTGGGAGTTCACTTCATTTATAAGATTGGGCCATTTAAGTCCAGGGGACCCAGCGGAAGAGACGGTTTATGACTTGGTGGCCTCTGGGACTTCGCTTTTATGTGGACAAATAGTACTTGAAGACTCTCCTGCTCAAGAACTGAATCCT
>NW_009610437.1:188806-208660 GCF_000690535.1 Cariama cristata
CTTTCCCTCCATACAGCATGATATAGAAGACCAAGACTGATTTTGTGCATGGACCCAATATTCCCCAGAAGGTACAGCCCTAGACTGAAAGTTTTAAACAGTCTTAAGATTTTCAGTGTACTTGTTGGAGTTTGAGGGGGAGAAGACAAAGCCTGTGAGCCATTATCGCATACATGACACAGGGTTGAATTAAAACAGTAAAATCAGATTTAATCCTTCTGTTTTCTGACTTTTGACTGTTTAACTGATCAACCTCCAGAATACTTTGAAGGTTCGATGTGTGCAAACACATGAGCAGGCAAGCGATACAGTTTCTACTCAGTGTTTAAAGGGAAAACTGCACTGAATAATCACCTAAAACCTAAATCAATGTCAAGCGAGACATCTCCTGCTTTCACATTTACTGTTGCTGCCTGGATAGCACATCTGCCACAGGTGCCTTAGCAGTAGTTACAGCGGCAAAGCGGGATTCTGAACTGCAGTGGTTTTCCTAGACTGTAGCAAATGCTACTTCACAAAAGTCTGAGGAGGTATCAGTGAAATCTAATTGAATCATCCTCATTTAAATGGATGGATAAATGCAGTTCAGCAAGCTCCTCCACCTAAATTGACCATCAGCAACTTCTCTCTTCTTCTTCCTCCTTCTTCCCCCCACTTTTTTAAAAAGCAAGGACGTCTCACATTCTAGAGAGCAAGTCTTACATGGAATACGAAACTTAACTGCCAACCCTATTCCATTTCATAGTGCACTTTCCTTTTTCTGGCTGTCAACACACTGGAAAAACACAGATTTCTGTGTCTGCTGCTTTCATGGACATCTTTACATTCAAAAGATCACCTCTGCTGGTACTCAGCAAGACAATATACAATGAAGTTTGAATCCCCCTACAGCACAAACAGCTTCGTTCACGGCAATTTGGTATAAAGGGATAAGGTTTATGGCGACTGAGGCTCAAACTTCCCAAGAAATTAAAACTTTATGTAAGAAGTGTTTGTCACTCCACATAGCCAAGGAAACGTGCCCTCCTATTCCGATTTCAACTCTGCCTTTAAAGATGCTCCAGAAAGTGATTCAGGACAGCTGGCAAAAAAAAATATATATTTCTAGGAAATTTATTTAACTATCAGTGCAGCAGCGGTAAAATGGCACAAAGGAATGCAAATCATACATTTGTTCCTGAGTAAAAGTATGAACTGTGTAGCCACACTACTGCAGCACCCCTTTAGCTATACTGATAGAGTTAAGATATAAAATTACTCCACGTTTCTTTTTCCTTTTAATCTACAGCAAAGAGGAAATACATATATATTTATATTTTTTTGCATATTTAATTACATGACTTTTTCTCTGTAATGTCTTGGTCAAGGATCCATGAATACCCAATTCACTGGCAAGTGATGCACGGTACTCTGTCAAAGTGCCCAGTAATGCTAATCTGTCAGTTCAAAGCAGAAACAGAATATTTTATCTTTTAGTTACAATAAGCTATGCTGAAAGACCTTGTAACAGGGCAGGTAACAGCCAGTCTTTAAATCTGAATTGACATTGATTTACAGAGTTTCATTTATTTGAATCAAATCTGAGAGAGTTTCAAGCCGCTTCGCTTTTTGATATTACAATTACACATTTCTTAAACACAGAAGAGTTTGCTTTAAAAAAGAAAAAATAAAGTCTCAAGTGCCTACAGAGCTAAGATAAAAAGAGAAAGTGATGTTAAGATATCAAAAGAGCAAGTTTTTGTTTATTCATCTTTTTTAATTCTTCTTTTTCCCTCCATAAATTTTTAAAGCCGCCTTGATTTGAAACCCTAATAAGAAAGCAAATATGTCATGCAACATTCCTCCTGCCATATCTCTCTCATCGTGGTACTACTGCAATATTTGTAACTTTTGATCTGGAAACATCAAGTTACGTAAGATCATAATTCTGCTCCTTGCAAGGATGTGATCCTGTCAGAAAATGAACCAGTGAAGCGGGAGCTCGAACAGAACTGGAGATGACTTTCCCAGGGAAAAGGTAGTTTTGCTCAAGCATCTCAGCTATTTTAAAGTGCACGTACTCAAGGTTTTATTCTCCTGAGCGGAGAAATGGTAAACTACCAGATTAAAATAATCTGTGCAGGCTCTTAATTGGAATAGTGCACATGTTGTAGAGGGAATAAAATAACATTTTAGTTAATATGCACTCCAGGAAACCAATCAAATAAAACAAAAGCAAAAAAATTCCTCACTTTGCAAAACAAAAGAGAACAACATTTTCCCTTGCCAGTGTGCTATCTGCTCACCAAAACAAAAGGAAAGCATCTAATTTAAATGAGTTAAGGAAAATAATTAAGCTACAAGGACTTCAAAAACCCCACAGTCTTCTCAGTGCAAATCTCACTCCTTCCCCAGACTCACCGAAACCAGAGCGATGTATCCCTTTTCCCATCCATGTAGGAAAACAAATCATCGGGGGTGAGGGGTGGGGGGGTGTCTCTTCCCTTCCCTCCCCAACCAAAACCAGATTCTCTCAATGCTTTTTCCCTATCCTTTAAAACCAGAGAAGGCAAATTCTCCCCTGAAAAACCTTTCTAAACCAAGACCCCTTACTAATAAAAAAGGAAACTACGAAGCTAACTTGTGCACCTCCTTTTGCCTTTTCTTCCTTCCCCTGCCAAAGACCAGCTCAAGAACCTCTTTTCACACCAAAGACCCTCTTTCTCCACCAAAACATGACAATTTTTCTCCAGATCACACAAATAAATTACAGATAAATGGCAAATCTCCCGTTGTAAAGATGTGCACACATGCTCGCACATATGTACGGGAAGGGAGGGTGAGGCACAGAGGCAGGAATCCCTGCAGAGATATAGCACCTCTCAGTGCAGTGGCAGTAATTCCCAATTCTGGTGATTTTTTGGGGAGGAAATTTGAAACAAGTTGTCTGCAAAGGTACCTACTCTCTTTTCCCTGCCCCAGTTGTGGGTGCAGACCCCCTTCCCAGGGTGGTTCAGTGCAGAGCAGTGGTCCCGCTCTCTGGGGGAAGCACAACCCAGGTAATATTTTCACCTGCCTGGCAGATACCTGGGCACACACCGTGACCTCAAGCTCTCCTCCCTGTCCCCAAACCTGCTGAAGCCAGCACAAACCCTAATTTTCCTTGCCCATACATTGGCTTGGGAGCCACATTCTTAAGGGATCATGGCAGCAGGGAATGCTCATGGCCACAAAACAGCCCACACCAGCAAGGAATGATCTGACAGTGTGACATAGGCTGGGAACTGGGAATTTAGCAGGGAAGGGCAGCTCACAATGGCCACAAACCAACAAATTCCTGCAGCCTTGTAACACAGGCAGAGCCAAGTGAGCTGCTTTGAAGGCTTATCTCTCTGCAAAACAGTGCAGCAGAGATGCATCTTCCTAGCTTTATGCCCCCCACCACACACACTCCGTACTAAAAATATTTATATACATATATATATATATATGCTCTCCTTGTTTTTTCCACCCAAGCCTATAAAAGTGCTACAGGCTGAGACACTAAGTGGGAGGTGCCTGGGTCTGAAGAGGCCAATGAAATAAATTAAATACAAATCCCTGGCTCAGCCCCAGCCTCCCCCAGCAAACCGGGGCGATGTTGGTGTTTCCGATGGCCGATACCCTGCCCTTGCCGGACCTGGCAGACGTGGGTTGCTGGCATAGTATAGGTGTACACAGTAAACCATGGGTATTACAGGCACATATGGCGCACATGTTGGGAGCAGAGCACTTTCCATAGGAGGGGAGGGGCCACCCTACTAGTAAGCAATTTTATTAGGGTCAGCGAACCAGAAAGAAATTGGGTTGGGATAGGCTGGGATCTGCCAAGTTCCCCTGCCCAACTCCTGCGCCCCGGAGCAGGGAGCAGCACACTAACAACTTGCCAGGCTACAGCAGAAGTTTACCGATGAAAAGCGCACAGACAACTTCCAACTTCAAAGCTTTGCTTTCATTTTCTCATTTTATGTCCCTTCCTTCACATGGGACTTTTCTCAGAAAAAAAAAGAAAAGAAAAAAAAAAGCATCTATAAATTCAAGATGAGACTTCACTGCAAAAAGTTAAGGAGGCAGATGGGGTGGAGATGGAGAGATTATTTTATAGTTTGATTCAGGGTTTTGGTGTTTGGTGGGTTTTTTTAATCATAAAGAATTGAACTTTCCTGGAAAAGCCATGATCAAATGCATTCAAGAGGCAGAAAGGTCTTGTCTATCTAGTCAATAGTGTTTAGCTGGCTCTGTTTTGGCTGTATGAAAAATGTATTTCAGACTCTGTATCCCATAAGACAAGGAAGACTGTGGCATAAATATGTTTGGGGGTGTTTTTTTTTTTCAAATCATGTGCTTACATGGTTGTAACCACTGTGAATTTCTAAGCATGGTCATGGTAAGAAAGAGTAAATACATACTGCCTCATGAATACTTTAAGTTTTATTTTATTTCTTATTTTTTCAAGATTTGGCATTCTTTAACTAATACTTATTTCACAGTAAAATATCCCAGATATTTTAGACCAAGAATATATATATATTTTTAAACAAAACAACTACCAAGAAAAAAATGTCCTTTGGTAGCAGCCTATTTTTATGTTCAACAGCCAAAATTTGTATTTGAAAATGCAAATTGCTGAGAATGCGAGCACGAGTCTGAACCACTGCATTTCTCCCAGGCACTCTAGCATCTTTTCTCAAACGCCACACTATTTGGGGGAGCTTTTCATACTGGCAGGGCATGGCTGGAAGCAGGGCTTTAACATTTAATGCCTAAGAAACAGAATTGTCACTCAAGTTGCAGTCAAGCGTGTTTTTCTGATTTTTGTTGGAGGCAAACCCACCCTCCCGTGGAAAATGGAAGACCCCTTCCCCATCCCCATCCCTGACTCTATCACAGATCCAAATGTAAACATACACACACACACATACACACACACTCCCACCACGCACCACCCTGCAGCAGGACATGGGGACGGGGCGGAGGGTTCAGACAGAGCAAAAGGAGCTTTGTGCCGCTGAGAAATACCAAGGCACTTCTGTTTTATTTTTTTTTCTTCTTCGTCTTTCTTCTCTGCCCCCCCCCCTCCTGCTTTTACTATTACATAAATAACACCGATTGATCTTAAAGCTGCATCCTTGCTCCAGTGCCTCCAAATCTGCACTGCTGCCTTCCCCCCGACACAGCCGCACAGCTCGGGGTGCAGAGGGAAGGGTTGGGGAGGGCTGGATGGGAGAAGCCCCCCCAAACATACCCTGGAGCAAGGTCTTGGCAATGTCTGAGGGTGCCTGGTCCCCATCGCCCCAGCCAGGAGCCTCCACCAGCATCTTTGCCTTCTGCTGAATTGCTGCAAACTGTGTGCGGAGGGAGCAGCAGGGCTGGGATGCGAGGGGAGAAAGGCAAGCTGGGCAGGGGGAGGGATGGTGGGGAGTAAAAACCAGGGATTCAGGGAGCTTCTCCCCAGCCCCAACCCGTGTGCCTGTCTGTTTGGTGGGAAGAGGAAAGGGGGAAGGGAAAACTGGAAGGAAGCGATCGCACAAATGCACTTTTCAGAGCAAAAAGCAAAGCTTACCATGTCTGCAGGCTTCCCCCCACCGAAATGCCACTTATGTGTCCAGCGATCCCAAAGTGGGCAACTACAGCCAGGCACCGGAGCTCGTCTCAGCAGGCAGCTCGGCAATACACCGCTGCCACCCCCAAAAATAAAAATCGAAATAAATTTAGGGAAGAAAAAAAAAAAAAAAAAAAAAGACCGGTCCAGCTTCTTTCCTGGCAGGAATCGTCCCTGGTAGGACTGCCCAAAATAAGCAGCTGCAATCCAAAGGCTTTATTTAAAGCTTCCCCCCTCCTCCTCCTCCTCTCCTTGCCTCGCTCGCTCTCTCCCTCTCTCTGTTACACACAGAGAGAAAGAGAGACACACACAGGTTACATGAATGGGAGGCAGGAACCGGCGCTCCCGGGCTGGGAATGACAGGCACACATGCTGCTGGGTGCTGCGCACCGCCGGGCGCTCGGCACGGGAACGGCTTAGGCACCGGCATGGGGATGGCACGGCTGTGGGCCTTGGGTGGGAAGGGGCATGGGGTGGCATGGGCATGAGGAGGAGACGGGCATGGGTGTGAGATGGGAATGGGCATGGGAATGGACATGGGAATGGGCATGGGAATGGGCATGGGAATGGGCATGACACAGTCATGGCATAGACATGGGGCTGGGGAGGACATAGACATGGGTATGGGCATGGCGTGTGGTGGCACAAGTATGGGGAGAAGATAGGCATCAGTATGAGATGGGAGTGGATATGGACATGGGCATGACACAGCCATGGCATAAGCATGGGGCAGAGGACATAGATATGGGTATGGCATGGGCATGGGGAGGAGCTGGGCATGGACATGGCATGAGCATGGCATGGGGTGGCATGGGCATGGGGAGGAGATAGGCATTGGTATGAATTGGGAATGGGCATGGAAACGGACATGATACAGTCATGGCAAAGCATGGGGCTGGGGAGGACATAGACATGGATAAGGCATGGGCATGGGCATGGGGAGGAGCTAAACATGGGCATGGGCACGGCACGTGGTGGCATGGGCGTGGGGAGGAGATAGGCATCGGTATGAGATGAGAATGACATGGACATGAGCATGGCATAGGCATGGGGCCGGGGGTGTACACAAACATGGGCATGGCACGGGCATAGGCATGGGTGTGGCATGGGCATGGAGAGGAGATAGGCATGAGTGTGAGATGGGAATGGGTATGGACATGGGCGTGACACAGACATGGCATAGGCATAGGGCAGAGAAGGACATAGACATGGGCATGGCATGGCATGGGCATGGGGAGGAGCTGGACATGGGGATGGACATGGGCATGGACATGGGCATGGCATGTGGTGGCATGGGCATGGGGGGGAGATAGGCATGGGTATGAGATGGGAATGGGCATGGGCATGGGCATGGCATAGCAATGGGGTGGAGCTGGGTATGTGTGTGGGTATAGGCATGGTATGGGTACGGCATAGGCATAGGACAGGGGAAGACATAGGCATGGGCATGGCATGGCATTGCATGGGCATAAGGTGGAGTTGGGCATGCACACGGGCATGGGCATGGCCATGGCATGGGCATTGGGAGTGGATGGGCATAGGGAAGGCACAGGTATAACATGGGCATGAGGGAGGGATGGTCATGGCCTAGGCATGGGGAAGGGACGGACATGGCATAGACACGGGCATGGCATGGAGAGGAGGTGAACGTGGGCATAGCGTGGGGAGAGGATGGGCAGGGCAGGCTGAGGGGATGGACAGGGACATGGAGAGGGGATGGACATGGACACGACGTGGGCATGGACATAGGTATGGGCATGGTGATGAGACAGGCTGGGTGTGGGCATCAGCATTAGAAAGTAATAGGGACGGGAAAGATTGTGCTTGGGCATGTGATAAGCATGGATTGGGCTTGGGCATGGGTTGAGCACAGGCATGGAGTGGGCATGGGCATGAGATGGGATGGGCATTGGCTTCAGCACGTGAATGAGATGGGGATGAGGATGGGGATGAGGATGGGATGGAGAGCTGCCTTGGGTGGTGCCTTCATGTCCTGGCCCTGGTGAGCCTCTCTCTCTTCTTGGGGCCAGGTGGGCTCCAGCTTCAGCACATGTGATGAGGAGAGGAAACCTTTGGTCCTCCCTTGCCCTTAGTTAGGTAACCTGCATGTTAACCAAATGTCTTACTTTTGGGATCAGGGAGCATCATCCACAGTGGTGTCAGGATATTTCATTATTATTGTTACTATTATATATAATTGTGTTGTTTTATAATTAAAATCAAATTCTCAGGAGGAAGGCCTGCAAGATTTCAGTTGCATAATTTAAGGTTACTTCTTTGGGAGGAAGATCAATGCTACCAGTTTCTGCATTTTAAATATTTGTGGGGTTTTCGTTTTATTTTCAAACTGTAGTGACAGGAAATTTAACGCTGCTATTCAACATGATCTGAAGGTAGACAGGGTTGTGGTGTTGCTAGGTGGCAGGCCCTGCTACTGCTTCTCTGTCTGACCCTGGGCAAGTCCTCGATAGCTTATCACTGCCAGGATTCATCACCACCAAATTGCCATTTACACTCAGACTTATTTTCTTGTTCACCAAATAATCACACTTTCCTCTTTCAAGTCCCTCCTCAAAATTTACACTTACAAAACTTTTCAGCAACACTCTCTACATGGCTTATGTTGGCATCACAAATCTTGGAGCGATACTGGATTAGGCCCTAAAACCGCACTGTAAGAAGAGTGCTGAACATAATGGACTGCAGTACTCGATGCAGCGCTTTGAGCTACATGGGAATTGTCCTCTTCATGGCATACCTTTAAATCAGTTAGGTACAAGTCTGCTATGTTCTGTCTTTTTTTTTTTCTTGTCCTAAAATTTCCATCCTTTGTGGAAAGCAAGAGGTAAGATTGTGTTTTATTCCAAACTCAGAAATCAGGGTAAAAAGGCACACAGCAAATCAGAACATAATCTTAAACAGCAGAGTTCTCGACATAAAGGTCTGCTTTGCAAAATAGCTGCTGCTGTTCACTGTTTTTTCAGTCATATATATTAAAAAATGAAATACATTTGCATTGACCTTATTGCCTCTGGAATATATTCCACATCAGGAATCTAGACTCTAGACAAAGGTAAATTAGGTCTCTGGAAGGGCCAAGTTTAATTGAGAAATATATATATTGTTAGGAATAGACCTCATCCAAATTCAATGGTAATTGTATAAGCCTTTCAAAAATCATACCGTATGCAAGCTTCCAAAATTTCTGAACAAGAAACATTTCCATTTAAATGCCAAGAAGCAATTTTCCCTCTCTTGTTCAATACTAAATCAGTCACATGAGCAGTTTGCATTTGATTTTAGAAAGGAAATGGAACATCTTCACTTCCAATTGCATATAACTTTTTCTTTTTCTTAGTGCTCTTACTTGTTTGCAGTACTTTCCCGCAGGTTTGAAATTCTTCTATTCGATCTGCCTGTTCACTCCAGCCATTTATTTAATTATTTTTTCAACTCCAGCAACATTATTAAAAGAAAACTAGTAAACCCAAGTATGGAGTAGAATGCTGTTTGTTTGAATTCTGGTTGGTAAATCCAGGTTTAACAGATCAGCACCGTTTCTGTAATTGGCCTTTCCCTCTTAACTGAACTAGACAATGATGCTCTTGGAATAAGAGAAAAAAAAAAGAACAACAGTAATTTATTGGGAAAAAACGACTTTGCTTAGGAAAATCCCCCTGCTTCAATTCACAGTGAATTACTGTGGTTGCAGAAGTGTGCCGCATACCAATTTGGAGCATATTTTATGAAGATGTACATTTCAAAATGTCAGTATTCACCAGCCTGCCGTATTCTGCCTGTGTCCTGCACCACAGCAGCTTTGCACAGTTGAAATACCCCTTGTAAACAGAGACTATTAAGTCAAACTCTTTTCCAAATAATGTTTTTGCAGAATTTGTAAAGAAGCTACGTCTGTGGAACAAGAAGGTGATTGAAAAGACTAATGCATGAGCCTGTTAGACCTTGTGCGCAAGGAAAGCAATGAGAGCAAATCCTGGAGCTACCGCTCAAATTAGCACTTAATAGTCCTGATGTTGGGTTCTGTGTCCATGTTGACATTTGCTCCAACAAAACAATAAAAACACCTATCATAAAGTCCCCATTCATCAAAGAAAAAAGTAGCAACATCTGCTGTGGTCACAGGTTTCTTGCTGAAGAAGTTCAGCAGCAGAAGTGTCTTTGGCTGGCTAGGTAAGTCCTTTGCCAAGAGCTGCTGCACGAGTTGACTGTCACTGCTAAAGATATTTTTTTTTTCTACTTCCAGGAGAGTAATCCAGAGGGAAAAAAATCATATATTTTAATCAATGGAAGTGAAACCATTTGCCTTTCAGAGGCTATAAAATAATACACACCCCAGGGTTCAATGCTCTTTTCTACTGCTCCAGAACATTCTTAAGGGGAAATCACTCTTTTCTTGATGAATGTGCAATTCAAATGTGGAATTATGCCATTCTTCATGCTTTCTCCATAGGGAACAAACCTATTTCTGTAATTAAACCCTTTTTGCCAACATTTCCTGATGAGGATATTTTTATTTTTTTTTAGACAAGAAGAAAAGTCATGTGCAAAAGGCTTTGCAAAATCAGGTCTGGATGTTTAAGCCTCTATTTGGGTTAGTCATTTTGATTTAAAGGCTCGCGAGGATGAGGATGAGGCATGTAAGTAAGGGCTGCAACTTAAGTTTCCAATCAGGTACTACTGAAAGGATATAGCTGCAGGACAAAAGAAGATATGGGTACCACTGTTAACATTAGTCTAGCTATTAGGGATGACATTAGCACTGAAAACTTACAGTCCCAAGTGCGTAGCCAGGGTCCCTGTTGGGCTCATGCTGAAGTCTGTACTATGGTATCATTGCTACACTGGTTCCCACGGTAGCTGGATGGAAGAAATCCAGCTTCTCTGATATATATCAGGCTGTCAGGGGCAGTGTAGACAAAACTGGAGTTAAATAAGAAGTTAAGCATATGTGTGAGCTTTTGTAGGACTCGGACCTGAAGTCTACAACATGTTCCTTGTCACTGTAGAATGGACCATGTAATACATGGAGATCAGGATATGGGACAGAGCTTTTAGCCAGCTGCACAGCTGAGGGTTGAAACCTCATTCCTCTTTGATGGATGGCAGGGTTGAACCAGAGCTAGATGCAAAGCTGAATCCTGAAGTTCCCGCTCTGAGCTATGTTATGTCTCTCTGTCAAAGCTCTGAGCAGGGTGGTGAAGCAGAAATCACAGAGGCTTTTTAGAAAAAGCGGGAATTCCCTTCTCTTCCTCCTCACTCCATGGGTGCTTGCAGTTCAGATCAGTCTGCATTGACTCAGAGAGATGTCTCCACTGCTGGTACCATGAGGTGGACTCCAGAGTGGGGACGGAGAAGTGTTATCACTTATAAGGGTCTTTCCTTTTACTAGCTGATTTTTAGCAGGATGCTAAAGGCTGGAGAGGGTCATTCTATCTTGACTATGCCTTTTGTAGCATCTCAGTGGATTTCAGGCCTTAAGGAGGACAGAACTAAGCATCTGCCCACAGTACTAGGTCTTATACCCTTCCTTTCCTTGTTTGCAAAGTACCAGTGTCTGTTGTCATACCTGAGAAATCAGCAGAGGCATACGATGGAGCTGAGAGTCTGCTCCTACTGCTTACTCAGGAAAGGTTCCCATCAAGTGAATTGGACATTTGCCTGAGAGAGTGTTACAGGATTCGGCCCATATGCTTCTCAGCTCTTATATTTGCATAGTGCAGAATATGCTTACGGTACAGTGCCAATAAAACAAAACTATATACAGTAAGCACAGAAAAATCAAGAGCACAGTTAAGACCATTTACAAACAGCAGCTGAGCTCTGCAGCTGACATCCAGGCTTATAACACTGTCAGAGACCATGCTTTGTTGGGGGTAATATGTACAAGACAATTATTTATAGGCAATTAGGTGGAAGGTCCTGTAAGTGTACAGATCTCTATTCTCCTTTCCTTAAGCCTATTATTTTCTTTTTCCCTATGCATTATTTATATTATAACTCTGTAAATGTCTCCTTTTTATTTTTTTTTTAAACTAAGGAAAGCGTTTCAGGGGGCCGCTTTCACGGAAGACACTTGTTCTTCAAGTAAGTGCTCTGGTATTGTGTAAACATGCTGCATATACCACATGTAACCAACTTCAAATGAGGTACTGGTTCATTCATTCTAATGAAGTAGAACGAGAGCTCTTTTGTCTCCGGAAATTCCACTGATGTCTTATGAAGGAGGAAGGTCTTCATCAAGAAGATGCAGATCGTATCAAGAAGAGTATACATTGCCCAGAGGATCAAGTTACACCTTTTCATAGACATATTTTCCTCTCTAAAAATTTAAAGCATGGGTTTTTTTTAATCCATGGGATAGGATAGAATATTTCTTAATCCACAGTACATGATAAAACAGCCACGAACAACTGTAATATAATACATCTTCAATACAACTGACCGTAAGCATATTAGAAGAACTTCCAAACAATAATTACCCTATTACTGCAGAGTTACTTCACATCCAATTTTGTTCACCTTACCGTACAAAATGGATGGAATAGATGACTTTTATATTTTTAATAATAACGAAATGTTCAGGATTTGATATAGAAACCCGGCTACCAAGGTAATAGGTACATATAAGAACCTATTTAGAATAGCTGTGTGAATGGGAATTGCCATTAAATTGCAATGAAATACTGTAGCATATCAAACAATATTTGAAATCAAATAAAACTTGGAAGGCCAATCTGCACTCATATTCAAGCCATAATCTCAGTGTGAAGGAGACTTTTTCTGATGAAATCTGCTGTTTTAGACAACTGTGCAATATTTCCTTATTTTCCAATAAGGCCACCAATCTTGACTAACTTTAAACGACTCACTCTAGATTTATGCTTGTGCAATAGCAAAATTCATATGAATAGTCCCATTCACATGCTAGATGCTCTTGGGAAATGAAAAGCCCGTTATTTCACTCATAGACAGCCCTGATCTTACTAAAAGAACAGGTCTGAATTGGAGACATCTCCTTTCCCCTTTAAAGAATGACCTCTGAGACAGCAGAATAAAGCCCTCACTTCCCCAACACCTTCACTTCAGGCATCTCCTTTCCATGCGTTGAACCAATCGTTGACCTTTGAGATGGCAAAGTAAGCACATTATTGTATGATTACAGAGAGAAAAGGTGAGCTTGTGGTACCAGCACAGCAGATCTGAGTATGATTACTGGCTCTGATACACATTTTCATCACTTGCTAATCTCTTAGGGCTCAACCAAGAGTCTGTCTCAATGAATCCTCACCAGACAAGTAAATAGCATCAACATTTCCTCTGTTCCCTGCCTCCATCAGCAGACACGACACTGCACACGAACAGGGAGAAATTGGGCTCTGCTCCTGCTTTCTATTCTGTCCTCCAGATAAATTGTGTTAGTTTACTGGCAAAATCTAGTTTATATTATTGTTTGCACTTCAGAGTCAATATGGATATGGAAGAATAAGCTGAAATATATGCCTTGTGCATCATTAATAATAGCGTAGCCTCTCTGTACCTACGTGACAATTCCCAAACAGTTTGCTTAACAGTAAGCAATTTATCATGTCTGCCGTATCACGACCAAGTAGTTCAGTATCCCCAATTTACAAGAAACATTATTCTCTGTGCCTATTTGTACTGCTTATATCAAGACAGACCAATAGTCTGAGTGTTAGCTTTCAACTCGGAAAATCCAGGTTCAATTCTCTGGTTTAGCAAAAAATTATCTAGGCTTCAGTTTCCTCTGTATAATATACAGATAAGAATACTTCCTCACTTTATCAGATGTTGTGAGGATAAATGCATTAAAGACTGTAAGTCCCACCAGGGCTACAATAGCCATAATTATCTCAAATAGATACATGTAGTGCAAGTACAGGGATATTTAATACATACACGATGTATATAAACCATGAGTCAGGACTGATACAAACACAAACTGTGCTAAGGAGTTAAAAATGGTGCTTACTTGCATGTTTTTCTCTGGCTTACGCTCCATTAAAGTTTGTGTATCAAAGACCAACTTCGGCTCTCAGTCACGATGGAGCACGTCTGCTAAAGCCAGTGGTTTTATCCCAGTTGTACACTCCTGTAGGCAGGAGCCCATTGTCTGGGCTGAGGTACTCAATCTGGAAGAGAAAGAATAAAAGGGCTCCAGTGTGTAAAGTCATTCATTACAATTTGGAATGAACAAGGAAATCAGTGGGGTTGCTGGAGGTTAAGCAAGGGCAGAAATTGGTCTTTTATCATTAAAATGCCACAGGGGAAAAAAAAAAAAAAGTAACAATTCTAATCCTGCACATCTCTAGTCATGATTCTTGCCCTTATTCATTGCAAGGGGTCAGAAAGAAACGATCATGTAGATTTGCAGGACCAGATGCAAAATTCATTTATAACAGAATTTCATAAGCAAGCAACTTCTTTTTCCTAGGATGGAGGTCCAATGAAATTTTGATATGACCTTTATATACTTTCAGATAAAATAAGATTATTTGGATTGCCATCCTTCATAAGTAAATTTTCTACAGTAACTTCAAACTCAGAGACACGAAAACATCGCTCAGAAGTCAGTGAATATTTTTGAAGATTGGACCTGGTGGGTTTTTTTTTAGAGGAACTTTTGCAGTGAAAAAAAAACCACAGAGGGATGATTACAAAGATTTCAACACTGAAGGCGCATCAGATTACTGGAAAATGTGGACTGAAAGTTGTTCTGAAATGCTCCAGCAGCATCGGGGCTTATTTTATTTTACTGGATACCCTTAGTTTTGATGACTTTATGCATAGCAACAAGAGCACGAGATATTTTCATAGCTATCCTACAAATTTAAATAAAATTGTGAGTAACACCATTTCTTTCAAAAATCCAGCAAGTGACATTGCTTTCTGAAACTTCTGAAACTTTTTACTCTCTCCATTTCAAGACTGCCCCACACTGCAGTCAGTATCTACAAACGAGCATCTAGACTTCAGATAAACACAGCAGTGAGGACAATTCAAAGCATCCTTGCTGATCAACAGTTCTTCAAGCAGGAAATTTGGCTCAACCAAGGGTTTCCTCCCCCATATTCCTGGGGGGGGGGGGGGGGGGGGTTGTTACAAAGGGGGGGGGGGGGGGGATATCTGATAACCACTGGAGCTAGATTTTGCTCTCCTATCAACTCTGTACATCATAATCCTACCAACTATGGGATTCCACTTTTCACTTCCTTTGTACTCCCCACCTGACATGCCAGCTCAGTAGGGGCCCGAGGATGCTACAAATGAAGGATGCTATGAAAATTACTATCTGTATCTGAGGGGCTAAATAAAATAAGTGGCTGATCCTATAGACTGTTATCCAACCCTGAGTCTAACAGGGACCAAACAGTCCAAAAACTGAACTGCTACTGTACACCACTACTACTACTAAACCCTAGAGAGGGGTTGCAGAGGTTGAATTTTTGCTGTAGCATTTTCACATTTACTGACTATAGCTTTAGAAGGTGATGTTTAAGTGGTGGGTTTAGGATTCAGTAGACAGTAGATTTAAAAAGTCTTTTTTCTTGTTTGAAATCCCCAGATATAGGCTATGCTGCCTGTTAAGCTTGATCATGCCTGATCCAGCCATTTTCAGAGTGCAACTGGGTCAGAGGATGGGTTCACTCATTTGCAGGATGAGGGACTACAGTCTTAATATGCTATTTAATTTATCCTATTGGGCTGGGTAAAGAAAACCATCAGAAAAGGTTTCATGAGCCTATTGGGTTGGATTAAGAAAAGCCACATGAATAACTTTAAATGACAATACACAAAGAACTAGTGACAAATCTGCCTTCCTTTCTGTTTCCCTTTCCCTTTCCCTTTTGAGTAGCTACCCCTGTTTGCTGTGGTTCCACCAAAGACAGAACAGGACTTAAACTCATGCCTTCAAAACAAAATAAGATACTTCACTTACATTTCCTCTACTTCTCTCTGCAGAAGTGCCTGACACATGACATCTGTTTGCGCAGGTCATAATCCTCCCATCCTATAGCCCTGTACTAGTAGTGCTTAGACCCGACGGACTCTTTTCCTAAGGAAATAAGGTTTTTATAGGAGTGCTGTCTGTCCATCTGGCTCCCCATCTGTCAATCCTGCACCCAGCAATATATTCTGAAGCTGGTGGCTAATTTCATCCTGTTCTTTAGAGTGGCAAAAGCTTAAAAGATATAAATATCCCACATGTTTTATGAAAATCAGTGGTGTGGGAGACAACGACAAAGCACAGCTCGTTTGAGTGAAAGGCGGCAGTATAAGCTCGTTAGCTAATTACTTGGCTCAGGCTGCCAGCTGGCCAGTCAGCATGTGCAAACTGGCCAACTCGGCTACCTGTTAGTGACTTCTTGGATCTTCTCATAATGTATCTGGCCAGGCAGCAGAGGAGAGGCGGCCTTCGTAGAGGGAAGATGTGTGTATGAGTGTAGACAAAAAATGGAAATGAAGACATGTCAAGGGCTGATGTCAAAGAGAAAATGGTGTTATTGAAGTGGAGAAGCAAAGGAAGGTCGGAGGGTATGATTTTGTAGGGGAGTGATCTGTGATTTAAATTGCTAATGGAGTGACTTGGTCGTTTCTCCTGTGCTGGAGGACAGGGTTGGACTTAGCTTCTCCAGTGAGGACTTTCCTTCTCTCTTGTCTTCAGAGCCTAAGGATTTTTAACTCCGGTTAAAAGTAAAGGTCCCCATAATCCTATACCTTGTTTCAGATGGTTACCAATAAGAAGAGGTTAAGGAAAGAGCTGAAAAACAGGACGTGAACAGAGAACACCCTACAGAAGGAGCCTTATTATTCTTTTTCCACAACCAATAAACAGAGGCACCAGAAGACAAACTGGATTACATTTCAAAAGTTCAATTTTAAATGCTCTTAGTAAAGGCATGCAGTAAATTTGCCACAGTGTCAAAGTCAGAGCATCCAGTTTCCAAATCTCTGGTGCAGGACTTTCATCGGTGTCAGTGGCAGCAGTGCTGCTGTGCTCACCTCTGCGTTCAGCTGGCAGGCACGGTGTTTGGGAACGAATTACTACCCGTGGTCCGATAGTGGAGAATAAAAACCTACAAAAACCTACTTCTGGCCCGGTCCTACCATCAACTAAGCAGATCCCACCGCCACTCCTCTTTCAAATACATCTTGGCATTATTTAGTACCATTCCACTCCCAGAACACTTGGTTTTCCCCATTCCTCCCCCCTCCCTTACCTCTTACATGCCCTTCTGTGTTTGATGCACATTCACCCATAGCATAAAACATAAAGCACAAACATTCAGGACAGACAGACATCTGAAAAATAAGTTGAATTCAGGATTTCCAGTGTCAGATGATAAGGCGCTCGAGCTAACCTACTGATAAAATGTGTGGTAAGTAAACTCTGTGATCTACACAGATAGCTTAAGCTTCTGCAGTGCTAATTGCTATTACAACCTTAAGCTAATATTTGAGCCTTTCTTTTGAGCAAGGATGTGTAACAATTAGATTACAGGATTTGGGGCATTACAGAGAGAGATAAAAGCAGCAGTTTCGTCATGGTATGTGGTATTTTGTTTACATAGAGATAATAACAGTGATGATAATCATAATATTAATAATAACTATTCTATTTAGGTCCAAATTCTGATTTCGAGTGCATCAGACCAGATCTGGAATAAATCTCTTGTCTGCAACAGAACTATTCCGAATTTATTCAGAATGAACCATGCAGATCTCTAGTCAGGGATCATTTTGCAGTCACTCAAGAGACCAGCATGGTGTAGGATGAGCTCTAGCTACTCACAGTAGTAAATAGTGAGCCAACACTTCTGAAGCAGGGCTTGAACTTGCATATTTTTCTGTACTTCTGTCCTGAACATCACTGAGAGCTCTGACGGCATCTATTGCACCCTGGTCATGATGAATGCACGGCAACTCCAGCAATGAAAGGGACTTCTGTTTTTTTTCTCTGTACGATCCCTATGCTTTCCTCTCTTCCCCTTCCAAATGCATGTGCATATGTAAAAACACAATATGCTTGAGTACAGTGATAACGCATAGCATGGAGAAAAACAAACTGCTAAACTACAGAGTAAAAAAAGTTCACAGTAGCAGCACGCCACATTTAATACATCATGTTTTACTGTGCCTGGGTCAACATCTTTAAAACTTTCTACAATGTATTAAAATGAAAATGCATCTTCTTACACATATTTTTAAGGAATGTTTTCCTGTTTCACACTGAGTTTTTTTATTTGTTCTCCTAGGCACACAAGGGAAAAAAAAAAATTCCCCATGTCCATAACAACAGCCAGCTTTTCTGATCAACCATAGAATTCCTTGCCTCAGAGATAAGTCAGCTTACACAAATGAGCATTTGGCCTCTGAAATTTGGCTGCTGCTGAGATCCTAGAAAATAAACGACAAACACCCCATCCCTAAAAACAGAAACTGAGATTTTCCTCTGCTTTAGATAATAAAATCAAACCTCCTAACTATAAGAGTTTTTCAAGTATTTACCACCAATGTCCTGGAAGACAGAATTGGTCACACAAAGCAAAGCATATGTGTGTGTCCACTCAGGAATATTAAAAGTACTATTACAGAATTAAAAAATAAACATATCTGCTACAAGTAGATTTAAAGTAACTTCCAGCAGCTGAAAATCTGGTCCCATAGTCACACACTGCAAACCAGTAAAGCAACTTAACAGAAAAAGACAATTTTCCTTGTTTTTCAAGCCCTCATTCCACTTTTAGTCTATCTTAAATATATAGGAAACCTAAAAGCAGAAAAGTAGCCAGATAGGATATTTTCTCTTACCCATAGGCACCAAGGTCCTTTAAGAGAACTGCAACCTGCAGACTGTCGATACTTGGCTGAAAACTTGAAAAACAGGTTTTAAGCAAAATCTCTTTTGAGAATTAGATCCAGACTCAAGAGTCTAAAAGCATCACTTGAAACAGCCAGTTTAATTTTTTTAAATAAAAGCCACATAGCTCAAGGACAGGTAAGTAGGTAAATAAGCCATCACCTGCCCCTTCTTGGCAAAGAAAGGTACCATGAAAGCCTATGTTAAAGTAGATCTCTGTGTAGGAAATGAAGGAGCCTCAGGTATAGACATTTGATTTATTTTTTCTGAGTGTGGCACAGGGGAGCGTGCACTGGCTCAACCTGTTGTAATCAAACATGTGGGTTGCTAGTTGTTGCAATGATATTGCAGCAGCCTCTTCATTAAAGAGGCTGTGCCTTTAGCAGCAACAATTAATTTCCTACGTATAAAATCAAGACATTGCTAGTGCTGCTATTTCTCTCTGTTGTTCTTTTCTCCCCTTTCACCACCTTTCTTTCCTTCTTTCTTTCTTGTAGTGAACAGGAAGGAATGTGGCAAAGGAAAGATAGGTACTATATGTTTCTGATTTGCTGAGCTGACAATCCTTTTGCTACTTGATTTCACTTTAATAGGATCTTCTTGTTACCCACCTACTGTAGCTCAGTGTGGAAAATCCATGCAGCAAAAGGTTGAAAGCTTGAGGCAAAA
The DNA here is from genome assembly GCF_000690535.1 of Cariama cristata. Classification (NCBI taxonomy): domain Eukaryota; kingdom Metazoa; phylum Chordata; class Aves; order Cariamiformes; family Cariamidae; genus Cariama; species Cariama cristata. The sequence continues at coordinate 207,997 of NW_009610437.1, forward strand.
CTTGCCTCCCTGCAGCTCTAGATGAGGTGAGGGAGAGACAAAGTCTTCTGGTTGCTTTGCAAACAGTATTAAGGCAGTTCAGGGAAGTGTAGGTTAAGGACATTATCTTCCCCATAAATTAATCTCCAGCAGGCTTCTACTCTTTCTAAAGGCAGAGAAGCTAAGGGAAGAGTCAAATGTATTTTCAAAGTGTATAACTGTCAAGGAGATCTGGTCAAAGGATTTCTTCCATGTGAGATGTGAGTACATTTTTGTTCACTTCAGGTAGGGGGTGTGTGTGTATGTTTGTGACACCCAAAAGGGACCCTATGACAGAAGGATGTGAGCAACAAGCAAAAGGAGAAGAAAAAAAACGTCCATGAGTGTGTGTCTGGGCAGCCTTCAGCTGTGTGCTGCTGTGCAGGAGTATGAGTATGCATTCGCACACAGATTCACTTGTAGGCAGCGCTGGGACCACCTGCACAAGCTCAAGCCCTTTCGGGGGTGTCCCTCTGTCATCCCCACTGATGGGTTTCAGAGAAAAGGCAACCCAGGTTTAAAGTAGCCTCTGGAATATAATATTAAAACATTACACTTAAAATCAAAACTGGGTTTGGAGCCCTGGCTGCACCTGTGTTTCCCAGCATTTACTCAGGGACTTAAAATGCAACATCTCCATAAATCT
>NW_009610438.1:0-1586 GCF_000690535.1 Cariama cristata
GCCTTGGTTGGGCATGAACCTCCAAGCCTTCCTCTCCGGGCTGACTCATGGCTACCGGCTGGAGGGAAAGGCTACCTGGGGCTCCTCCCTGGCTCAGGGGGATGCACAGGACGCGCACAGGCCAGCTCCTCTGGTGCTGGCACTTTCCTCCTGGCTTGCCTGGATTTCCAGGCTTCAGCAAAACTCCAGGTGATATAAAAATGAGCAGTGAGTTTTCTGCAGGTGAATGAAGCGCTGCCGTGCCCCGGTGAGGACGTGGCGCAGGGGTGAGCACAGCAAAAAAAAACCCTTCGGCTCTGGGCCGGTGGGGAGGGCTGGGATCCTGCCAAGGGTGCGGTGCTGGGGCGGGTGAGCTGCGCTGCCAAAGCTCTGTCCCGGAGCAGCACAGGGAGCCCCAGTTCCCTGGCTCCGAGCACCCCAGCAGTCAGGGCTTTGCTTCCCCAGCCTGGTTTTGCCTCCTGCGGATCTGTCTCGCTGGCAGGAGAGCAGCCGGGTGCCGGTGGCCGAAGCTCGCGTCGTGTGTCAGGGCGGCTTTGGCAGCGCAGAGCCCCCTCGAACACGGCGCGAGGACCGTCACCCCCAGCACCCTTGTGTGAGCCGGACCTCCAGCCATGCCACACTCACCCCCCCGTCTGTCCTCACCCCCGTCCGAGGGGACCGGCCCCGTTTCCCTGATAACCACCAGCGCACGCAGCCCTGCGGCACTGAGGTCGTGCTCAAAGGTGTGAGCCCTGAAAGGAGAAGGTTTGGGACTTTTCTTAGCCTGGGCTGAAGCCGACAGTTCTCAGCCTGAGAGTGGGTCACGAAGCCCCTCTTTACTGGTGTGCGCTTCTTTACTACTCGTCCCTCCACGGGACAGGTTTCCCTGCCCGATGGATTGGAGTGGTTGTCCTTGGGTAGCTTACTATAAGATTAGTCCTCCTGCATCTAAATAGGCATGATTATGTTTTCATTAGCCCCAGACAGTGCGTTACAGCTTGATGTACGGGTAGTGTGAGGAGGGGGGAGCTTGGGGAAAGCAGCCCCAGCCCCAATTCTGCTGCTGCATTTGCCTATCCTTTCCCCTTTGCCACCTCTGCAAAACTCCCCGTGTGCCGGGGAGGAACAGGGCTGCTCGGTTTCCTCTTCCCTGCGGGAAGTTTTGTAATTGAATCGCCTGCTGTGCTGCGCTTTCTCTGCCTGGAGAAGCGGTGGGGCAGGCGGGCTGGGGCTGCCCGGGGTGGCTGGATCCCCGAGCTGCCGGGCATCCGTGGGCTCTGCATCCTCACCAGGCTGAAGCCACCTCTCCGTGCTCCGGCGGGAGCTGCCGCCGGGGCTTGGGAGGAGGCTGGAAGCAGGTGAACCTCGCACTCCTGCCCGAGAACCCGCTTGGGTTTATATAATATTATATATCTATAATTGTGTGTTTGTTGTTGCCATGGGAATGAGCACAACTGCAAAGCCTGGAGACCGATGTCAAGCCTCGGTCTGCGCTGGGCCTTACTGGGGGCAAGTAAAGAGTCAGAAGGGGAGATGGGGTGAGGGGGAGCCCCCGTGCTCGCTCCCCTCTCTGCAGCCCAGGCTCGGCACGGGCAGTTGGGAGAGGG
>NW_009610439.1:0-4930 GCF_000690535.1 Cariama cristata
CTCTCCCATCCCTCCCCCACGGAGCGGGACATTTCTGCCAGGCGCATCCTCGAAATGTCGATTTTGGAGCGAAACGCAAATATTTCCTATTTTCTTGTTTCCCAGCTCGGTGCCTTCCTCTCCCCTTAGGTCTCAGTGTCTCGGAAATCGAGAACCATTTGGCAGCTGGGAGATAGCACGGTGTTAAAAAGAATAATAATAAAATCAAATAAAGACAAACAGATGCAACCTCCCCTACACACGGGGCAACGCGCGGCAAGTACTTGAGAACAACTCTCAGCCCTTCAATAACTTCTTTCATCACGAATTCCAGGGTTTAACCCAGCTCAACAGCAGGTAGAGCAGCTCCTGCCCGGGCTGTGGGGACCCCACACCTCGCGTGTCCGTGTGCCCGTGTGTGCCCAGACCCGTTCATGCCACGCTCCAGGACCCACAGTCACTCCGGGCCAGGGCTCCTTGTGCCCCGTGGGCCTTTGATGTGACCACGTAGCCCTGAATCCCAGGTTTTGTGCAAATCTCTCCCATAACCCAAGCTTTAAATCAAAATTCAGGCTATTGAAATACACGCACAGAGGGTATCCCCCAGATCTCTCGTTTCTTGCCTTTAGGGGCGTGGGCCCCGCGATTAGAAATTGCAAGAGCTTTTTCTCTTTGGATCCGCAGAGCTCTGGTGCGTTATCCCCTGCACCCACCATCTGGGGTGTGCACACAAATGTACTTTTTCTGTCGTGCAGCACAACAAACATTTTGGCCAGGTCGAGCCGAAACCCTGGCAAAACCCTGGGGATCTGCCCGTACGGCGAGAGATTTTATTATTGTTGTTGCTGTTGCCAGAAACCAGCAAACTTTACAATCCAGATGTTTTGAGAGTGTCAGAACAAGTTGCTGCTGCTGCTGCTGTTGTTTTTTTTATGGTGAAATCAAAAGCAATCGCCGTGGTTTATAATCTGAGAGCATCCAGCCTCGCAAAGAATGCAGGTTGCTCTTTGCTTTATACCTATCTAACCCAGATGCTCCGGGTATCTCCCACTGTTGACAGCCGTTTTCTTCAAAGGCTTGCCTTCAGTGATCCATCAATTAGGATAAAAAATGAGCTCTCGTTCTCCTGCATTTGTTTTGGGAAGAGGGAAATTATTTAAACAACTGTATCTCCATTAAACGAGGGAGTGAGGGTGGGGAGCAGATCCCCTTACTTTCTGAAATGGAGCGAAATGCGGTTTCACAAAACATACGCTTTCTGGGCCCCATACCATCCCTCACCTTGCACAAATAATTATTAGCTCGCCCGCAAACCCTGTACGGTAACGAAGCAGAGGAGCTGCGTTTCAGGGGCGGGAGGAGATGTGTTTCCCCTTCGTTTCCTCACGTAGTGGGTAAAAAGGCGACGGCTGAATGTTAGCGCTGGTATCCGCTCTAACCCTTTTTATTTCATTCGTCCCTGCTGATCGCGTTTTTAAAGGCCTTGCATCCTCTCGTTGTGCGAGCACCAGCCCTCAGCACAAAACGGGGGTCCGGCTTCCCACCTCCGCAGCAGGCAGACACCCGCACCCAGGGATGCTGCGGGGAGGGAAGGGCAAAGAGCCGAGGGGGGAGCGGGCCTGTCCACCGGCTGCCTCGGTTTCCCTCCCTAAAGGAGGTTGCCCCTTCACACTTGAGCAAATCGGGTAACTTTTGGAAATCGAGCAATACTTACTGAATATCCCCCAGGCAGCGAGGGAGCTCAGCAGAGCGAGCGTCAGCCTTTCGCCTTTTACTGTCGCCAATTAGGCATGTGTTGGTACAAAAAGGGCTCCAAGGCTTCCAGCGTTCCCCGTCCAGAAGGTAGCTGCGATCCTTTCGGACATGTGCCTTTAAACAGCCCCTTTGCCTTTTTTATTTACAATAAACACATTTTTGTTAATGAAACCCTCGCCCACTTTGCAATCTCCCCCTCCCCTCCCCAAAGCCCATAAAGCTCCAACTTTGCATATCTGAGCCCTGTTCTGTTGGGCTGGGTCCTTCGGGGGTCCCAGGGTCAGGCTGGGGGCAGCAGGGTCATTGTATAGCCATCATGGGTCAATAAGCAACTGGTCAGGCTCTCAATCCACATCAGGCCTTGAAGAGGACTGGGAAATGGGAGAATCCATTCATAATAATAATAAACTTGTCAATCAATAACAGGCAGGAGAAATACTTTGTAAAAGGTAAAAAAAAAAAAAAAAAGTTTTTTCCTTTTAAAGTTTGACAACGTGAAACTTGACACAGTTTAAAAATGCTCCGAGGGTATTTGTCTGTCGGGGAGGAATTTTAAGTCATAATTGCTTTAAATATAACACTTAAAAGTTAAGGAATAAGTGTTGTAGGTATGAGTGCAATTTAAATAAGAATTGATAAATGTTTCCCAAAGAATATAAAACGCTCCTTGAAGGAAAAGGCAATATCCAAGACCATTCTCTGTCTTATAAAAAGACTGAAAGATGGTGGCTTTCTTGCATCGCCTTTCGTTTCTACTGATACCAGCACTTATTGAACGGCAAGGAAGAGTTTGGGTTTGAGCTTATCTTAGCAACAAAAATATTTTCCAGCATTCTTTTAGTTCTAAACTGAACTAGTGAACAAAATCCTGCGTTAGTAGTAAATCAAAGGATTAGGCATAATAAGAGACTTTCCCTGGTTTAGCTGGGCTAGATTTAAAAGGGAAAAAAAAAAAAAAAACAAAATAAGATTTCTTCAGATTAAATTTGTTAAAGAGAAAAATGTTCTGGGCTTACCATTTATTAATCTGCAAAATTTTTTATTAGTAGTTGTTCCTGTAGAAAAGGAGTAAAAGCCTGGATTAATCAAGGAGAGGGAGAACAACCAAATCACAACGTAATACGGGAAACATCAAAAGGCGACAGAAGAATAATGCAAATTCTCTGCTGGCTTTAAGATCGAGGCATGAAATCTTCATCTACAAACTCGTTTTTCCTCTTTCTTAGAAGTCTAGGGTTTTTTGAGCTTTGTTTTAAAGACGTACACTTCTCCCTATCGCCACAAAAATAATCTTTTAAATAATCGGGAGGAAAAAAAAGAGGCTTGTTGAAGACATCAGGAAAATGGAGGTTCATCCCCTGCCAGCCTCCCGTCGCATCCCTGGAAGTTCCCGGCTTCACCAGGAGCCTCCTCACAAGGATTTCTCCGGGAGAAGAAACCCTCTTGGAAGTATTTAAGCTGTATTTGCTTAGGAAAACAAACAAACTTTCCTCCCCCCCCAATCGGCAGTGTTTATTACTGTATAATTTCCTTCAGCTGCTCTCTACAAAATGTGGTTTCTTTGTTAGAGGATGGTGAAAGGCTGTTTATTAAGAAAGAGAGAAAAAAAGCAGAAAGTTTGAACGAGCGACCTTGGGGTGGTTGAAGTCGGTGGAAGGATGGGCGCGATTTTAATTCCCTGAGCTGGGACCCTCCTCCCACGCCAGTAAACCCACGCAAAGCCGCTCCGGAGCAAGCCCAGCAAAATAACGACTCCTTTCTCCATCCTTTCGGGATCGGCCCCGGCTTCCCCTTCAGCCTCTCCGGTTTACTCCGAGCAAGGCTGGAAACCTTTTAAACGTGGGCTGAGCGGCACCGTTTGGTCTGAAGCAATCTGGGGCTCTTCCTAGGCCTCTCCCGTAGTTTAAGCCCTGCAGTTTTCATCAGATTGCACATTTTTGATTTTTTTGTTTGTTTGTTTGTTTTCTTTGCTGTTTTTCCCCCCCAAACCGTGTTTTATCGGGAGGGAAAGGGAAGAAGAGCAGCAGCTGGGCAGCCCATGTTCCAGCTAACCCCGCTTCTCCGTCCTTCTATTTTGAAACAAAAGAGAGGGGAGCGGGATTTGCATCTTTATAAATTGTCACTAAATACTGCTTTTGTTTGCACCGGGATAGTACCTAAAGAAAAAAAAAGGACCAAACACCTACTCCTGAGGGCTGTGCATCCCAGCGCAGGGTCTCTGGGAATGATCCCAGCCCGGCTCCTCCGGACACACGGCCCCGCACAGCCACACGCCCCGCTCCTCTCCTCAGCCTCGGGTTTTCCAGAAACCTCTGAGAAATATGAAAATTAACAAAGAGATAGAGTCAAATATTATTTTAGGGATAGCAGGGTTTATTAAAATATTGTTAATTAGTGACGCAATGTGCTCCAAGTTTAGATGGAGGATGGAGAGACTTTTTTCGGTGGTTTCATCGGATGTTATTCACAAACCGCTCGTGGAGAAGAAAGGAGGGAAATGCTGAAAAATAAGAGAGAAATGCTGAAAAATAAGAGGGAGATCCTGAAAAATAAGAGGGAGATCCTGAAAAATAAGCCTATCCCATGTGAACAAAAGGGAGTATCTCCGTCCCTGGGTGCATCCAAGAGCACTTTAGCAATCCCTGCCTGCTGGCAGCGTAAAGGTGGGTCCTGGGGCAGGGAGCGCGGTTACGAAGCCGCCCACCACCCCAAAGCGAGGGCAACGTCTTCTGCGGCCGGGCTGGCCCCGGCCTGTCCGTCCGTCTGTCCCGCAGGCCGGGCCGTGGGGTTTGGGGCTGCTTCTCCAGCTCCCTTCTGCAGCCTGTAAAATGTACCAGAGACGTTTAAAAAGCCAGTGCACCAAGTGATTTGTAGAAATATTTTCATCCTGGACAGCTTAAGTGCCTGTCAGGAGTAACTGCCTCTGATCAAAATATTCAGGGTTTTAACCAGTGCCTGGTGCTGGGCTGCTTTCAGCTCCCCCCGATGCGGTGGGCTCCTGGCAGGTCTTTTACAAACTGTCTGAAATTAAAAAAAAAAAAAAAAAACATACGAAAAGAAATGTGCTTTGTATGAAAGAGAGATGTCCCTTTCTGTTTTGCTTTTACCTGCTTCTCTCTTTTTGGAGCGTGTTCGTCCCTGTGAGCGTCCCCCCTTCAGAACACCAGTGGTATAGAACAAAGCTGAGTGTACCTTC
>NW_009610439.1:5084-5301 GCF_000690535.1 Cariama cristata
ATAGAACGAAAGTAACTAAAAAAGTAAGCTCCTTGCCACTGAAATAATTCAGTTGGGCCGAGACTCATTTCTAATCACTTTTTTCGTGGTAAATCTGATGTCTCCTCCCGAAATGCCGCCTGCTCTGTGAATTGCTCCCAGCTCTCTCCCATTTTCCTGCTGGCACCTGCTTTTCCGCAGGGATCCCCCCTCGCCTGCTCCCTGCCAGGGACATTGA
>NW_009610440.1:0-284 GCF_000690535.1 Cariama cristata
CCGAGAAGAGCGGATGCGTGGATCAAACCCGCACCACGTGGTTCACTCCTGGCTGGATGTGGGGGTCCATGAGGGGCCGAGCTGTCCCCGTGCCCACCACGGGCACAGAGGGGGAGGTTGGTGTGGCTGGGTCGTCCGTGGTCCCGGATCTTGTCTGTCCATCGCTGCCAGTGGATGATTGAGCTCGGGGCTGGCACTGTGGGTGCTGGGCTGTTCCCCCCCAAGGACCAGGCTTCTGCCCTGCAGCCCAGGGTCCGGCTGGGTGCCGAGCCCCCTGCAGCTGC
>NW_009610441.1:0-206 GCF_000690535.1 Cariama cristata
GGGGGTGTCGGGGGTGCGCGGCGCGCGCGGGGCGCGCCCTGCCGATGCCGAGCCCGAGAGGAGATGGGTGGACAAGGATCTTTCCGTCACTGTCCAGGTCATGCTCTCCCCCGGGGTGAGTGGGGGGGAGTTCGGGTTCAGGGAACCATCTGTGGGGTTCAGGGCAGGGTGGGGGTCTGCTGTGAGTCTTGCTGAACCCCTCCATC